>NW_024059563.1:559211-694565 GCF_016432855.1 Salvelinus namaycush | reverse complement strand
AGGGAGGTGACCAAAATCCTGATGGTCACTCTGACAGAGCTGCAAAGTTCCTCTGTGGAGATGTGAGAACCTTCCAGAAGGACAACCATCTCTGCAGCACTCCACCAATCAGACATTTCTGGGATAGTGGCCAGATGGAAACCACTCCTCAGTAAAAGGCACATGACAGACCACTTGGAGTTTGACAAAAGGCACCTTAACGACTCTCAGACCATGAGAAACAAGATTCTCTGGTCTGATGAAACCAAGATGGAACTCTTTGGCCTGAATGCCAAGAGTCACGTCTGGAGGAAACCTGGCACCATCCCTACGGTGAAGCATAGTGGTGGCAGCATCATGCTGTGGGATGTTTTTCAGCAGCATGGACTGGGAGACTAGTCAGGATGGAGGGAAATATTAACGGAGCAAAGTGCAGAGAGATCCTTGATGAAAGACCTGCTCCAGAGCGCTCAGGACCTCAGACTGGGGCAAAGGTTCGCCATCCAATAGGACAACGACCTTAAGCACACAGCCAAGACAACGCAGGAGTGGCTTCTGTAGAAGGTCTCTAAATGTTCTTGAGTGACATAGCCAGAGCCCGGACTTGAGCCCGATCTAACATCTCTGGAGAGACCTGAAAATAGCTGTGCAGTGATGTTCCCATCCAACCTGACAGAGCTAGAGAGGATCTGCAGAAGAAGGATGGGAAAAACTCCCCAAATGCAGGTGTGCCAAATAAATTAGCTAAATGAAAGAGGAAAAACAATTTTTTAATCAATTTTAGAATAAGGCTTTAAAGTAACAAAAAGTGGAAAAAGTCAAGGGGTCTGAATACTTTCAGAATGCACTGTATACAGCACCACCTCCCCCATAAGCATTCCTGTCTTTTCTGTAGATGTTATATCCCTGTATTGCTACTGCTGGATCAAAGGAATTATCTCAGTGAGTTTCAGAGTATGAACAGTAGAGTCCATTCCAAATTCAATAGGCAGACAAGTAAACAAAAACGTTTTCAAATAAAAACTATTCCAGAAAATGTCAAAGCGTATATAACACCCGTCCAAGAGACTGTCGACCAATCGCGCTCACATTGTCATGCTGTGACACGCAGTTCCTAATTCTCACGAAAATCTAACTAAAAAATCTATCTAACATCTAATCTATCTTCAAAATCTTTTTAAAGTCAGGGTATAAGTCGAGAAACACGCCTATTTTCCTTGAAAATACGTAATGGTAAGATTGCAAAGCTATACGATATTACAGAGAACAAGTTAAATATCTCTAATTATCTCTGAAAATATTTGTATTGTTGTGCTTCTTGTTCACGGAGGGTAATTAATCCCAATGTACTTTTCTTTAAGCTGTTAATACAAATTGAAAGTAGTTTTCCGATATCCTAATTTCTTAAAGTATTTCTGGTGATAGCAGGTGATAGTTATACACAAGCTAGGTCTATTGAAACATTGCCATTCCATGGCAGCATTTACCAGCCACCAGGTTCAGAAGATTTAAAACCCACGTAAAATATATTTAAAACCCAATTCTATTTTGGTCCAAAGTTAAGATATAAATTATTCAAACGGAACATAATTTATGCTGGTTATTATTTTAGGCTATTTTAGTTTTGGAGTCAACAGGTTTGTTATTTTATTTCAGTTTACTAAACAGTTTTCCCCTAATTACTGTTTCTATATTAAGCATGGAGGTTCCCCTATCAACCAGTCAAGGTACTGGTGACAAAGCAGGACAGATGGGACAGACGGAACCCTTCTGTGGTAACAGACAGGGGCGATTTGTAATCAAATCTAATTCCCAGGAATGGGGTTCATATGAACCACAGAGACTGTGTGGGAAAATAACATGGCCCTGTCCAACCCTGCTTGTTCCCTCGACTCCGCTACCAACCACCAATCTCCAACAGGGCCCTTAACCTGTATCACTAGACACCTCATAGTGAGCTACAGGTAGGAATCAGCAATGAATCCCAATAATGAAACACCTCTGGGGAGGGGTGTCAACAACATTTAAAAATATAAATAAATATATAGTGTTTTATGACAAACCGTTTTTTACAAATCCGTCAAGACACCAACTTAGACTTTACTGTGAAATGCTTTACTTACAAGCCCTTAACCAACAGTGCAGTTCAAGAAGAAGAAAACGTTTACCAAGTAGACTAAAATAAAAAGTAATAATAAAAAGTAACACAATGAGAATAACGAGGCTATATACAGGGGGCACCGGTACTGAGTCAATGTGGAGGGTATATACAGGGGGCACCGGTACTGAGTCAGTGTGGAGGCTATATACAGGGGGCACCGGTAGCGAGTCAGTGTGCGGGGTTACAGGCTAGTTGAGGTAATCTGTACATGAAGGTAGGGGAGTGTAGTGACTATGCATAGGTAACAAACAACCAGCGAGTAGCAGCAGTGCACAAAAGGGAGGGGGGTGGGGGGGTCAATGTAAATTGTCCGGTGGTGATTTCATGAATTGTTCAGCAGTCTTATGGCTTGGGGGTAGAAGCTGTTGAGGAGGCTTTTGGTTCTAGACTTGGCGCTGCGGTACCACTTGCCGTGCGGTAGCAGAGAAAACAGTCTATAACTTGGGTGACTGGAGTCTCTGACAATTTTGTGGGCTTTCCTCTGACACGGACTATTATATAGGTCCTGGATGGCAGGAAGCTTGGCCCAGTGATGTACTGGGCCGTTCGCACTACCCTCTGTAGCGCCTTAGGGTCAGATGGCGAGCAGTTGCCATACCAGGCGGTGATGCAACCGGTCAGGATGCTCTCGATGGTGCAGCTGTATTACCTTTTGAGGATCTGGGGACCCATGCCAAATCTTTTCAGTCTCCTGAGGGGATAAAGGTTTTGTTGTGCCCTCTTCATGACTCTTGGTATATACCCACGTGGGTGATTGAAAGATGAACTGAGGTCCACACGCCAGTCCAGTTGATGGTGGTAATGCACCTTAAAGTTGGTTTCCAACCGCCATATAAAGTCCAAAGAAGAAAAATAAGCCTAAAAGAAGGTGAAATTACGAGAAACTAATTTGGTTTACCGTTTGGGGTATTGCGACTGGTTACTTATTTTGATGTGATATGAAAGTATTGTAGAAATTATTCTCAATTGATATGAAAGGGCAGCGATTTATGTTTCTAGAAATGTATCGCAATTGAGAATGGATTCACATTTAGATGAAATATTTGACTATTTTAGCTGCCAGAGCCAGTCTACCTCTGAAAATAACATACAGTCCTTGGACCTTGAGGAGTAACGGGGGCAGCAATCAGCAGTAGAAACAATAACAAAGCGTACTCCCTGCCCGTTTCGGGTAAAAAGCTGAGGGATGGGGCTGGAGAAATGCAACCATCCATGATATCAACATGATAGTTTTAACCATGTTTTGAGGATATACAGTGTTTGTTTATATTTACTGAAAAACATTGGAGTAAAAAAAAGTATAAGTCCCAAAATGGATGTAACAACTACTGATTGCCCCTTTAAGACTACATATTGGGCTAATCTAATAGGAGATATTGAGGACTACAGTATTTCAGGCATTGTCATTAGATGCGTTTGATCAATTGTTAACGTTTTGTTGATGGTCCACTCTTGATGTTCTACACGTTACAGTGTAGCTTCAGCCATTCCTGCAGAACAACATTAAAGTGTAGAACCCCTTTACTGCATATTGGTTCAACGACTGCAGAGACGGTACTTACTGGTGTTAAACAGATCTCCAACCTCCTCTTCTTCCTCCAATGTGACAGTAATCTCCCCCTCCTCTTTCACACCAAAAACTACATCCTCCTCTTTCTCATCTTCATCCTCTTTAACTCTGAACGCGTCTTCCTCTTCTTTCACTGTAACAGCCTCACCCTCTACTTCTTGTTTTACTGTGACATCCTCTTCTCCCTCCTCCTCTTTCACGACAATGTTCAGCCACAGACCTCCTTTCTCCGTCCAGCAGACCTTATCCTCTTCTTTAACAGGAGGGGAGAAGTTTATGGAGCTCATGTTCGGGGATGTTAGCTAGCTAGCTATCATTAGCGACTAGGCTAGTGCTAACTTAACCAGCCAGCTACTATAGCTGACTAATAACAAATAACGTAATATTAAATTAAATAGGTTAACAAGTAGATACGACAGAAGTGTGGCTAAAACACAGTAGCTAATATACACCGAAAGCGTCTAAATAGCTTGAATCTTTCGGGAATGTTGGCTAGCAAGCTACCGAGGTGGTTGACGAGCTGTTTATGAAGAACCGTCCACTAGATTATACGTCACACTGGCAGCATCGCCTGAAAGACGCACATCGCCGTCTGCTGACTGGAGGGGAAACGCAGTTGAGGATCATATTTTATTTTCAGACAAAGATTATTTTAAATGGATTTAATTAAATAATACCATTATATTGAGACATACAAAGACAGGAATGTGTTGATTGATTAGTACGAATAAAAAATGTTTACCACAGCATATTTAAGGCAGTTTCATTAAGTTATACTACATCTAAATTAGCAGCTAGCTACTGTAGGTCTATACTGCTCCTACATGGTGTAACAACACATCATATAGATGTATATAATGAACAGACTAGGTCTATACTGCTCCTACACGGTGTAACAATAAATCATATAGATGTATATAATGAACAGACTAGGTCTATACTGCTCCTACACGGTGTAACAATACATCATATAGATGTATATAATGAACAGACTAGGTCTATACTGCTCCAACATGGTGTAACAATACATCATGTAGATGTATATAATGAACAGACTAGGTCCATACTGCTCCTACATGGTGTAACAATATATCATGTAGATGTATATAATGAACAGACTAGGTCCATACTGCTCCTACATGGTGTAACAATACATAATGTAGATGTACACTACCATTCAAAAGTTTGAGGTCACTTGTTTTTGAAAGAAAATCAATTTTTTTCACTTATTTAACTCTTTTTGCTTTGTCATTATGGGGTATTGTGATGTCATTATGGGGTATTGTGTAGATTGATGAAGGGAAAAAATGATTTAATCCATTTTAGGATAAGGCTGTACCGTAACAAAATGTGGAAAAGGTGAAGGGGTCTGAATAATATCTGACTGCACTGTATATATAGGGCCAGTAGTTAGTGACATCACTTCATGAAACAGGAAGTACAAATATATAACATAGATTCACAATATCAACATTCAATGTATCAAAATATATGACCAAGCTGGAAGTGGAAACGCCAGCCCAGTCACAATCCTAGAGGTTCACTGATGATCAACCTCCTCCTTCACATCTGACTCCTGATGATCAACCTCCTCCTTCACATCTGACTCCTGATGATCAACCTCCTCCTTCACATCTGACTCCTGATGATCAACCTCCTCCTTCACATCTGACTCCTGATGATCAACCTCCTCCTTCACATCTGACTCCTGATGATCAACCTCCTCCTTCACATCTGACTCCTGATGATCAACTTCCTCCTTCACATCTGACTCCTGATGATCAACCTCCTCCTTCACATCTGACTCCTGATGATCAACCTCCTCCTTCACATCTGACTCCTGATGATCAACCTCCTCCTTCACATCTGACTCCAGTGATCAATCCAGAGCGTCTTCTTTTTTGGGGAATCCCGATGGACGACGTTATCGAATAGGACGTCATCACCACCACCGCCCACAAGTTAATTGTCATTCAGGTTATTAATGGGAAGAACATTAGCAATATGTCCTGTCTGGTAACTTGTCTCGTTCAAAGGATTTACATTGGCAGGTGCACATTTGGGGGAAGGTGTTAGTCTTTGATTTTTACAGGCTTTCGTTTTTCCATTTATGTTTTGAGGTTGGACTTTAGCACGTATAGCTCGTTAGCACGTAGGACGCACTGATTGGTGTCACCTCGTTAGTCAGTATGTGTTACACATGTGCTGGCTTGTCCATCTCGTTAGTGGGAAGGTGTTTCACCTGAGCTGGTCCAGGTTCTCTTTAAGAGTGTCTGGCCCAGTGCTCCAGTTGTCTTGATAGATGTGGAGAGGCAACACCTTTTAGTTGCTTCACCTTTTTGGTTTGCGTCCTGTTTATGAGTTTTTCTTTTGTTTGCCTCTTCTTGGGCAGATTTAGTGGGTCTCGTGGTGGGTGTCTTTTAGGTCCCAGTTGTTGTTACTAGTCAATTTTAATTGGACACCCCCATATTGTCTTTCAGAACCCCTCCTAAAAAAACAAGCTTATATTTTGGGTTGGACATTGTAACATTTTAATCGATGGCATTTCCTTAGGATGCTCATAGTCTTTAAGTTGTTTTTTATCCTCTTATGTTTGTGTTGTAAATATTTCTGTTTACATTCATAGTTTTTTCCTGTGAAGCCATTGTGTTGCATCCATGTCTGAAATGTGCTGTATAAATAAAGCTTGATTTGAACATATTGCAAAACAAATTAACCCAATGACTGACCAATCAGACTCTTGCTAAACCAATGAATAAATATGTGCAAAAGCAACACATATCTTGGTCCATCTTTAGTATGAAAAACAGTGGGAGATATACAAACTTTATACTATGTCACTTTTCAACCAACCCAGTCCATTTGTTGAAATCAACAATACGTCAAAGTATCCAACACTGAAAACTGAAACAAACAAATGGATCAAACAGATCAATCCCACTTTTCCAGCCTGCTGAAGGCGTGGTGGAGTGGTAAACACCACCCCTGGCTCTACCAGGGGCTTGAGGTGGTCTCCCACAGCTCTGCTGGTGGAGTGGTAAACACCACCCCCGGCTCTACCAGGGGCTTGAGGTGGTCTCCCACAGCTCTGCTGGTGGAGTGGTAAACACCACCCCCGGCTCTACCAGGGGCTTGAGGTGGTCTCCCACAGCTCTGCTGGTGGAGTGGTAAACACCACCCCCGGCTCTACCAGGGGCTGGAGGTGGTCTCCCACAGCTCTGATTATGTCATGTACTGTGGCCTTGCCGTTACATTTCTTGACTGCCCCTGCAACACAGAAATAAACACATTTAGTCATATTATATAAAACATAAAAAGTAATGGATATGGATCATCTATGGCCTCAGTTACACCTGGTACCTAAATGTGACTTCTGTCATCCGATCACTCCAAGCTCCATTAGGTTCAGATCTAACAGGATGGGCCTTTGACAGTCTGGACGCAGTCAGGCCACTGAATATAAATAAGCAACAGAAAGAGGTGGGGTGAATGAGTGGGGAAAAGTACATTCTACACAAATTACCTTCATAATAGCAAAGAACAAATGTGTGTGTCTGAGGGGAAATTAACTTTCATACAGCCAAATGGGGTGAGAAATTACACCAATATCAGTGGACAATTTGCACTAACGTAAATAAACATAGATGATGGAACATATTCCCTTTTGCTGACGTGATGAACCACTAAGGGGACATAAATATTTACCATCTAAACCATGTGTGACCTCTCACCTCTCTGGCTGTAGAAGTGTTCTTCCTAACCAGTCCCTCAACAGCTCTCTGACTGAGCTCCACCCTCACTGGGTCTTCAGAGGAGAGGAAGGATGGAAGGATGAATGGATCAGTCAGTCAATAAAGTGTAGAGCTGCTGTCTATGCTGTCTGACAAAATCACTATTTTAGTAGTTCATTAAAGTAAATAAGGCTTTATGACTGCTGAATACCAACTATCAATCACTTAGATCATGTATTTTCAGGTAGAGATACCTCCTTGGGATGTCCCTAGCCTGTTTAAGTTGACAGTTAAAATGGTTATGGTTAGGGTTTAGGGTAGGGATGTCCCAAGGATCCCAGATAGCATTGACCATTGTGCCTTCTTCTGTCTCTTTTACATAGCAGGTGATGAGTTCTGACTTCTGAACATGAAAATATTAAATATCCTTATTTTTGTGAAATTGAATTTTTCTCGTGGTTCGTAAGGGTAGGTAACAACACATCCGCAACGCTGATCCTCAACACAGGGGCCCCAAACTATCATGGTCCAAGCACACCAAGACAGTCGTGAAGAGGGCACGACTAAACCTATTCCCCCTCAGGAGACTGAAAATATTTGGCATGGGTCCTCAGATCCTCAAACGGTTCTACAGCTGCACCATCAAGAGCATCCTGACTGGTTGCATCGCTGCCTGGTATGGCAACTGCTCTGCCTCCGACCGCAAGGCACTACAGAGGGTAGTGCGAACAGCCCAGTACATCACTGAGGCCAAGCTTCCTGCCATCCAAGACCTCTATACCAGGCGGTGTCAGAGGAAGTCCCCCCCCACTCTCTGTTATCATCTATCTAGTCACTTTAATAACTCTACCTACATGTACATATTACCTCAATTACCTCGACTAACCGGTGCCCCCGCACATTGCCTCTATACCGGTACCCCCTGTATATAGGCTCCACATTGACTCTGTACCCGGTACCCCCTGTATATAGTCTCCACATTGACTCTGTACCGGTACCCCCTGTATATAGTCTCCACATTAACTCTGTACCGGTACCCCCTGTATATAGTCTCCACATTGACTCTGTACCGGTACCCCCTGTATATAGCCTCCACATTGACTCTGTACCCCCTGTATATAGTCTCCACATTGACTCTGTACCGGTACCCCCTGTATATAGCCTCCACATTGACTCTGTACCCCCTGTATATAGTCTCCACATTGACTCTGTACCGGTACCCCCTGCATATAGTCTCCACATTGACTCTGTACCGGTACCCCCTGTATATAGCCTCCACATTGACTCTGTACCAGTACCCCCTGTATATAGTCTAGCTATTGTCATTTAACTTCTGCTCTTTAATTACTGGTTCCTTTTATTTCTTATTCTTATTTGTTTGTACTTTTTTTTAAACTGCATAGTTGGTCAGGGGCATGTACGTAAGCATTTCACTGTAAGATAAAACTCAATTTGATTTCACAGATTCATAGTACAGAATGAATGACTGACTGCCCGGTTCAACATCAGTTCACCATCTCACCTCATACTGTATTGGAGCAGCAACAGCTGACTGCCCGGTTCAACATCAGTTCACCGTCTCACCTCATTCTGTATCGGAGCAGCAGCAGCTGACTGTCCAGTTCAACATCAGTTCACCGTCTCACCTCATACTGTATTGGAGCAGCAGCAGCTGACTGCCCGGTTCAACGTCAGTTCACCGTCTCACCTCATACTGTATTGGAGCAGCAGCAGCTGACTGCCCGGTTCAACATCAGTTCACCGTCTCACCTCATACTGTATTGGAGCAGCAGCAGCTGACTGCCCAGTTCAACGTCAGTTCACCGTCTCACCTCATACTGTATTGGAGCAGCAGCAGCTGACTGCCCGGTTCAACGTTAGTTCACCGTCTCACCTCATACTGTATTGGAGCAGCAGCAGCTGACTTGATCGTTGATGCTAATCAGCATGTTTGAATCTGAGAGTAAATAGAGCCGACTACAACTCTAAAAATGAAGGGTTCAACTGGAGTTGTTCTCAGATCCCTTAAGAACCGTAGGGTTCTTGGTCAATGAAAAACAGCCCCAAAACGTTCTTCAAAGAACTTGTTAGAAGGTGGGTTCATCGAGGAACCTCCGTTGTTGCTGGACTTCTTCCGGGAACTTCGCAATTACAACTGAAAACGATGGTGACAAGTTTGGATGCGACAACAGTTAAAAAGGTTAAGTTGGGTTGATGTTTGGCTCTGAATATTTCTCGAAATAATTTATATAATAATCTAACATACTAATAATGAATAACGAAGACAATGATGGTTTTCTGTGAATATCTTCCATAACGTTACTATAGTTAATTACCGTAAATATTAGAAAGCCGGGTTTGACCGTCGGCGTTGTATGAGCTACAGTACAGCACCGTTATCTAGCTAGCTAACGTTATGTCCTAACTAGGCACAACTAGGTTTGGATTATTTCCTGAACTATATTATTTCCCATATATCGTATATCGTTTCCATAAAGTCAACATGGCTTTACACTCATTAACGAGTAGGACAGCTGAATTTGAAGTGTACATTTAACCTACATAGCAGTCAATACAAACTGAAATCTATTAGCATCTAAATGTGTGCAAATTATCTTTTCAGATGTTCTCAGAAATGAATCAAGTCCATGGAATGGATATAGACAAAAAGATAATTCAAGGACTATCAGAGGTAGAGAGGTGAGGCAGGGGTGAGGACATCATCCTGCTATTTTGACAGTCCCTGAAGGACAATACAGAAGAGGTATCTGCTCTTATTCCTTCCCTTTCTCTTATGTATTTTGTAATAAAATTAGCAAGTGTAGTAAGATCATTGCTTTACTTTACTAGGACTGGAGACCACAGCAGCGATTCTGCTCTTGCCCTACCTCTTCAATGAGGACCTGAGTGGCCTTTATGTCCGTGACAAGGTATGCCTATGCACCAATCATCTGTTTCTTCATAAACATAGGTGTGCATGCTGATATAAAACTACAGCTGAACATTTGTTATGTTCTTGTTAATTGTATGTGTATTAATCATTTCTTACTTTTGTTGACACAGATTTCACCGCTCTTCACTCCTTTACTGCACATCGGCGGAAATCTATTTCACCATGAGAGTGAAATTCCGCTGGCCTTTGATGGGGAGAACATCCACGCCCTCGAGGACATCCCCATGGGACATGGGGCTCTGCTAGGGCTGTATTTTCTATTTTCCCTTAAATTTCCCAAAAATGTCAGAAAAACACTTATGTTGTTAAGTTACTGTGTTCTGGGGATAAGAGAAGTTGGGGTGAAGTTACCAGGGCCGGTCATAAAGACCTAACATAACTAAGTGGATACGATATACACACTAAAGCTGAAAAAATCTGTATTTAGCATCAAGTCTACAATATTGTTAGTTTACCTATGATTCATTTTTAATGTATGTTGTTTTTATTGTACATCATTATTTATATATTTTTAAATGTCATGAAAAGCACTATACAAAGTAAATGTATTATTTATTATGGTCTGACATGTCTGCAGAAATGTTGCAATTTTGTAATGTGTTTTGTTTGGTAAATTGTTTTGTAAATATTAATTCACATATTAATTCACATGTGTGGTGCCACTAAATAAACAATTATTTCAATCAATATTGTTATTAAAATATGTTTTTGTAATGCAGGGAGGGTGGACAGGGAGTTAAAAAATGAACCCCAAAAGGTTCTTTGATGAACCATGATAAGGGGTTCTTCAATGAACTTATAGGGGTTCCCACAAAAGGTTCTTTGAATAACTTTTAGGGGTTCCCCCGCAGTTTCAATTTGAAGAACACCTAAAGGATACTCCAGGAACCTTTACTTTTTAGAGTGTATATTGATGAAAGTCACCTTGTCCGAGAGACATTTACATAGTTATACACAGCCCGATTTGGGATGACTATTTTGGGGCGAAATAGCGGCCACAACAGACAGACCTGATATCGCCCATAATTCGACGTCCTTGGACTTCAATGGCTGAGTGGGTATGACCAAAGTTATTCTATTTAGCTACACTTTGTAGTACATTTTTACACTATAATAAATGTTTCTGATGCCACATAGCCCGTTTTCAAAGGGAGTCGTTGGTTTTTAGATGCAGTCGCTTTTTAGCTTTTTGTCTGAAAGTATTTTCTCAACTGCGAAACCAACTCCAGTCAGCAGATGGCGAAGTGCGTCTTTCAGGTGATTCTGCCACTGTTACGCATAATCTAGTGGACGGGACGCTTCTTCAACATCAGCTAGTCAGCCATCTTGGTTCACTCTAACTTCATGGAAAAAGGTTTATTCAATCAATCTAGCAACCCATTATTTACCCATACTGGTAAAATACAGGAATACACACTCAGAGCCTCCTGACTGGGCCCTGTTTACACCTCCAAGGTGCCCCCCTCACACACACTCAGAGCCTACTACACTTTGCGTGTTTCACTCACCTCTTCAAAAAAAAAAAAAAAAAAAGTTTGAGATATTGTATCGACTCGGCTCACTGCCTCTCAGATCAAAGGTGGGTCCATCTGCTCCGTTCCCAAAGTGTGGTCTCCCTGAGATCCCAAGTTTGAGGGATCCCTGGTGCACCATTTACCCAGGTCATCAGGAGCGGTCACCAAGTGAAGATTAACATCCCCAAACGTGGTTAATTTCTTTCATATCAAATGGAGACAAACTTATCACACAAGTCAGAGTTATTCTTAAACTAAATATTTATTCACTTATTAATAAGGGAGCAGGTCAATACAACGTACACATAAAAAGTGAATCAATTGAGTGCTCTACGATAATGATGGCTGGTCGAAGAATCACCCCCCGATGATTCGTTGAGAGCCACGAGACAAAAGTACAAAGGTCTTTTACAGCCAAGATACACCCCTTTCAACCTACATGACCAACAATAAACGTATAGAACGGGTCACAAGGTTAAGATTTGTATGAAAGATACTTATAATTCTCAGCAGACAGTATCTGCTGTAAAAACAGTACTCTTTGTGTAGAGACCAGGGTCTGGCCCTGGGGTCATCTCTCCCTGGTACCATATAGAACAGAAACATTAACTCATGCTCTGGAATGCAGTCTCTTTAGGTTTTATCACCCAAAATACATTGTAAATCTCCTGTCAGTGTTTTCTCCCAGAGGCCCATCCTCAGTAGAACACACATAGTTCTAAGAACACTCTATTCTGTTGCATAAAACCACCATTTGATCCAATAAAAGTATTATAACATAATGTTGCAGTTTTGCTCTGTGTCCACTGAAAGTTGATTAGTAACGACAACTGGGACCTAAAAGTCACCCACCATGAGACCCACTAAATCTGCCCAAGAAAAGGAAAACAAAAGAAAAACCCACACCAAACTTAAAGACAGGAAGCACACCAAAAAGGTGGAGCAACTAAAGGTGTTGACTCTCCACATCTATCAAGACAACTGGAGCACTGGGCCAGACACTCTTAAATAGAACCTGGACCAGCTCAGGTGAAACACCTTCCCACTAACGAGATGGACAAGCCAGCACAGGTGTAACACATACTGACTAGCAAGGTGACACCAATCAGTGTGACCTACGTGCTAACGAGCTAGACATGCTGAAGTCCAACCTCAAAACATAAATGGAAAAACCAAAGACTAACACTGTAAAAGAATGCTTAACACCAACAGAATTTTTTTTCATTTCACATTATAATCAACTACAATGATTCACCTTCACCAATATAAACATGTTGTCTACTGGCTGTCAACAATTAAAAACAAGAAAAAAACTAATTTTTTCCCCACTAGCTTCTAGAACTCTCGTCCACTTGGAACAAACAAAAAACAAAACGAAAAAACGTGCAGTCAAAACAAGATCCATGGCAACTCAAACGCAAAACTTTTTGACTGCCCAACCTTCAGACAATCAGAAACCAAGTTGTCCTCACCATGGACACAAGCACCAGAAACACTGTTGTTTTGACAAGTAGAAATAATTCACTGATATCGATTAGGGGGGAAATCAGGATGTAGGTGCTGTTGATACTAACACAACTAAAAAAATACATGGAAATGGGAGATATATTTTACCTCACTGGTTAGAGGACAACCTGCAGAAAACAGTCAGCTACATTCTGGAGTGATGCATTTAAATTTAGGGGTCGCAAAACAAAGGAACGCAACACTTATTTGTCATAACTCATCGATATCATGTTGAAATCAATTGTGCGAAAGGAGGGAGATGAGGTTTCACGTCCTGTTAAAACTAACAGCTCAAAAACCAATCAAAAATCCCTACATTTTGAAGTGTTGCATTTTGATTCAAGTGGGTCACCAACGTGGTAAGTGTAACACAGCTCTATTTGTGTTAGTCACTTTTTGTTAAATCACATAAATAGTACTCTTCTCTTCTCTTAGTCATTTTTTGTTAAAGATTTTCCCCCTGAGGCTAATATCCATATCATGTTGAAATCAATAGAACAGGGGACAAACATTTAGGCTTCTACATTGTGACATCATTAAAATACTCCTACTACAATGTTAAAACATTCTACATTGTGACATTATTAAAATACTCCTACTACAATGTTTAAACATTCTACATTGTGACATCATTAAAATACTCCACTACAATGTTAAAACATTCTACATTGTGACATCATTAAAATACTCCTACTACAATGTTAAAACATTCTACATTGTGACATCATTAAAATACTCCTACTACATTGTTAAAACATTCTACATTGAGACATTAATTCATTGATATCATGAAACAACTCCTTCATGTATTTTCTGATATTTGATCAGAGACCTTTTATCAGATTATCTCTGGTCACAGCTATCTCCTGTGTGTATTCTCTGGTGTACAATAAGATGGCCAGATGCAATAAAACTCTTCCCACATTGATCACAGCTGTAAGGTTTCTCTCCTGTGTGTGTTCTCTGGTGCACTGTCAGATGGCCAGATTGACCAAAACTCTTCCCACATTGACCACAGCTATACGGTTTCTCTCCTGTGTGTGTTCTCTGGTGTACAGTCAGATGGCTAGATTCAGTAAAACTCTTACCACATTGAGCACAGCTATAGGGTTTCTCTCCTGTGTGTCTTCTCTGGTGTCGAGTCAGAATGTTAGATGTAATAAAACTCTTTCCACATTGATCACAGCTATAGGATTTCTCTCCTGTGTGTATTCTCTGGTGCACTGTCAGATCGCTAGATTGAACAAAACGCTTCCCACATTGATCACAGATATAAGGTTTGTCTCCTGTGTGTGTTCTCTGGTGTACAGTCAGATGGCTAGATTCAGTAAAACTCTTACCACATTGAGCACAGCTATAAGGTTTCTCTCCTGTGTGTGTTCTCTGGTGTACAGTAAGATGGCTAGATGGAGTAAAACTCATCCCACATTGAGTACAGCTATAAGGTTTCTCTCCTGTGTGGATTCTCTGATGAATTTGAATGCCTGATGAGGTGATTCTCTTCCCACAGTCAGAGCAGCAGTGAGGTTTCTTCCCTGTGGATCTCTGCTGGTGTTTCTTGAGGTGTTCTGACCTGGAGAGACTCTTCTCTGCCTCGTCAGCATCATGAGGTTGTTGAGGCTCCGCAGAGGAACCACAATAGTCACGTCTCTCTCCTGTGTGAACGACAAAGTGTGACCGATGGTTAAAGGCCAACAACAGCAGAAATTCACTGTAAAAGGTGATGCCAACAGAGTAGCCATGATGTTGTACAACAATTGACGTCTGTAATAAATGTTCAAATTATTTGACAATTGTCTTAAAATGAGCAACAATAGTCATATTTTGTCTTGTTTTCACATTAGTAGTAACATCGATGATTGTAGGCTAGAAATAAGTTATTCATGTTGTTGAAATCCTAAGCAGTGTGCCAGACGACTTTTGGTCTCCAATATAGGCCCCTTTCTGTGTTTAATAAAATTGAGGTACGAGGGCGATGGACAGATAATTTAAATGCAGAAACTCCTCCCTGCTAATGAGGACACCGATAGCCACTAGCACAGTCAGTGTAGTCAGCTCAGCTATCCCCATTGAGACCGTGTCTGTGCCTCGACCTAGGTTGGGCAAAACTAAACATGGCGGTGTTCGCCTTAGCAATCTCACTAGAATAAAGACCTCTTCCATTCCTGCCATTATTTAAAGCGATTGTGATACCTCACATCTCAAAATAGGGCTACTTAATGTTAGATCCCTCACTTCAAAGGCAGTTATAGTCAATGAACTAATCACTGATCATAATCTTGATGTGATTGGCCTGACTGAAACATGGCTTAAGCCTGATGATTTTACTGTGTTAAATGAGGCCTCACCTCCTGGTTACACTAGTGACCATATCCCCCGTGCATCCCGCAAAGGCGGAGGTGTTGCTAACATTTACGATAGCAAATTTAAATTTACAAAAAAATAAAAATAAATTGTTTGTCTTTTGAGCTTCTAGTCATGAAATCTATGCAGCCTACTCAATCACTTTTTATAGTTACTGTTTACAGGCCTCCTGGTCCGTATACAGCGTTCCTCACTGAGTTCCCTGAATTCCTATCGGACCTTGTAGTCATGGCAGATAATATTCTAATTTTTTGTGACTTTAATATTCACATGGAAAAGTCCACAGTCCCACTCCAAAAGGCTTTCGGAGCCATCATCGACTCAGTGGGTTTTGTCCAACATGTCTCCAGACCTAGTCACTTCCCCAGTCATACTCTGGACCTAGTTTTGTCTCATGGAATAAATGTTGTGGATCTTAATGTTTTTCCTCATAATCCTGGACTATCGGACCACCATTTTATTACGTTTGCAATCGCAACAAATAATCTGCTCAGACCCCAACCAAGGAGCATCAAAAGTCATGCTATACATTCTCAGACAACCCAAAGATTCCTCGATGCCCTTCCAGACTCCCTCTGCTTACCCAAGGACGTCAGAGGACAAAAATCAGGTAACCACCTAACTGAGGAACTCAATTTAACCTTGCGCAATACTCTAGATGCAGTCGCACCCCCACAAAACAAAAAACAATTGTCATAAGAAACTAGCTCCCTGGTATACAGCAAATACCCGAGCTCTGAAGCAAGCTTCCAGACAATTGGAACGGAAATGGCGCCACAACAAACTGGAAGTCTTCCGACTAGCTTGGAAAGACAGTACCGTGCAGTATCGAAGAGCCCTCACTGCTACTCGATCATCCTATTCTTCCAACTTAATTGAGGAAAATAAGAACATCAGGAGTTTCACCCAGTTGATAGTTGATACAATGTTTAAAAGTTCGTTGTAGACAGGCCATGCGTAGCCAATGTGATTTATAAGAAATTTATTTTTATCAGGATATTTTGTACCTGCAGGCCACAACGATAAAATGTTTGGGCTTTATGTATGTTATTTAAAAAAACTTAGCAATGGCAATAAAAAATTGTATTTATAATTTTCATTTAAATAGAATGTAGATTAACCACAGAGAATTATGTTGAGATACAAAGACTATTATAAATTAAACTGTTCCAGTAAAATGTGAATATGAAAATCATAACTGGCACCAGATCAGTAGAAATTGTCAGATAAATTAGCACCAAATGGAGAAAGGTTGCCGACTGCTGGTGTAGCCTATTACCAGAAACCATAGGACTATAACATCAAAATTTACGAAGGCCAGCAGCAGCGGGAGGAGTCGGCTAAGGAAGAGAAGAGGTTTTTCTGATGGTTATCTTGTTTCAGAGGGGTGTCATCAATAGCCCATAATGACAACAGATAATTAACAGAAATACCTTATTTACATAAGTATTCAGACCCTTTGCTATGAGACTCGAAATTGCTTTCAGGTGCATCTTGTTTCCATTAATCGTCCTTGAGATGTATCTACAACTTGTTCGGAGTCCACCTGTGGTAAATTAAATTGATTGGATATGATTTGGAAGGCACACACCTGTTTATATATGGTCCCACAAATGACAATGCATGTCAGAGCGAAAACCAAGCAATGAGGTCGAAGGAACTGTCCCAAGAGGTCCTAGATAGGATTGTGTCAAGGCACAGATCTGGGGAAGAGTACCAAAAAAAATTCTGCAGCATTGAAGGTCCCTAAGAACTCAGTGGCCTCCATCATTTTTAAATGGAATACTCTGCCTAGAGCTGGTCACCTCCCCCAATCGCTCAGTTTGGACAGAAGGGTCTTGGTCAGGGAGGTGACCAAAAACCTGATGGTCACTCTGACAGAGCTCCAGAGATCCTCTGTGGAGATGGAAGAACCTTCCAGAAGGACAACCATCTCTGCAGCCCTCCACCAATCAGACCTTAACGGTAGAGTGGCCAGATGGAAACCACTCCTCAGTAAAAGGCACATGACAGCCTGCTCGGAGTTTGCCAAAAGGCACCTTAAGGACTCTCAGACCATGAGAAACAAGATTTGCTGGCTTGATGAAACCAAGATGGAACTCTTTGGCCTGAATGCCAAGAGTCACGTCTGGAGGAAACCTGGTACCATCCCTACGGATGATGCTGTGGAGATGTTTTTAACAAAAAGTGGAAAAAGTCAAGGGGTCTGAATACTTTCAGAATGCACTGTATACAGCAACACCTCCCCCATAAGCATTCCTGTCTTTTCTGTAGATGTTATATCCCTGTATTGCTACTGCTGGATCAAAGGAATCATCTCAGTGAGTTTCAGAGATGAACAGTACAATGCATTCCAAATTCAATAGGCAGGCAAGTAAACAAAAACGTTTTCAAATAAAAACTATTCCAGAAAATGTCAAAGCGTATATAACGCCCGTCCAAGAGACTGTTGACCAATCGCGTTCACATTGTCATGCTGTGACACACAGTTCATAAGCTAATTCTCACGAAATCCCTTTTTAAAGTCAGGGTATGAGTCGAGAAACATGCCTATTTTCCTTGAAAGTACATAATGTTATGATTGCAAAGCTATACGATATTACAGAGAACAAGTTGAATATCTCTAATTATCTCTGAAAATATTTGTATTGTTGTGCTTCTTGTTCACAGAGGGTAATTAATGCCAATGTACTTTTCTTTAAGCTGTTAATACGAATCGAAAGGAGTTTCCGATATCCTAATTTCTTAAAGTATTTCTGGTGATAGCAGGTGAGTGATACACAAGCTAGGTCTATTTGAAACATTGCCATCCCATGGCAGCATTTACCAGCCACCAGGTTCAGAAGCTTTAAAACCACAAAAATATTTAAAACCCAATTCTATTTTTGCCCAAAGTCAAGATGTAAATTATTCAAACTGAACATAATATTATTATTTAATATAATATTATTTTAGGCTATTTTAGTTCGAGTCAAAGATAGTTTTGGAATAGTTTAAATTTTTCAAACAGGTTTGTTATTTTATTTCAGTTTACTAAATAGTTTTCCCCTAAATACTTTTTCTATAATAAGCATGGAGGTTTCCCCTATCAACCAGTCATAGGTTCTGGTGACAAAGCGCCTCGTAACCTAACTGGGAATGGGACACACAGCGGAGTCGAGCGGAGTGGTAACAGACAGGGGCGATTTGTAATCAAATGTAATTCCCAGGAATGGGGTTCATATGAACCACAGAGACTGTGTGTGGGATAATAACATGGCCGTGTCCAACCTGCTTGTTCCCTCGACTCCGCTACCAACCACCAATCTCCAACAGGGCCCTTAACCTGTATCACTAGACACCTCATAGTGAGCTACAGGTAAGAATCAGCAATGAATCCCAATAATGAGACACCTCTGGGGAGGGGACAAACGGAACCCTTCTGTGGTAAGACAGTCTGGTGGCGATTTTATGAATTGTTCAGCAGTCTTATGGCTTGGGGGTAGAAGCTGTTGAGGTGGCTTTTTGGACCTAGACTTGGTGCTGTGGTACCACTTGCCGTGCGTTAGCAGAGAAAACAGTCTATAACTTGGGTGACTGGAGTCCCTGACACTTTTGTGGGCTTTCCTCTGACATCGCCTATTATATAGGTCCTGGATGGCAGGAAGCTTGGCCACAGTGATGTACTGGGCTGTTCGCACTACCCTCTGTAGCGCCTTACGGTCAGATGCCCAGCAGTTGCCATACCAGGCGGTGATGCGTCCAGTCAGGATGCTCTCGATGGTGCAGCTGTATTACCTTTTGAAGATCTGGGGACCCCTGCCAAATCTTTTCAGTCTCCTGAGGGGGAAAAGGTTTCGTTGTGCCCTCTTCATGACTGTCTTGGTATATACCCACGTGGGTGATTAAAAGATGAACTGAGGTCCACACTCCAGTACAGTTGATGGTGGTAATACATCTCAAAGTTGGTTGCCAACCGCCATATAAAGTCCAAAGAAGAAAAAGAAGCGCTTAGGAAGGAAAAATGAATTCGGTTTACCGTTTGGGGCGTCGCGACTGGTTACCTATTTTGATGTGATATGAAAGTATTGTGTGAAATTATTTTGATGTGAAAGTATTTGAAATTATTTTGATGTGATATGAAAGTATTATGTGAAATTATGGAGTAACGGGGACAGCCATCAGCAGTAGAAACAATAACAAAGCGTACTCCCTGCCTGTTTCGGGAAAAAGCTGAGGGATGGTGCTGGAGAAATGCAACGATCCATGATATCAACATTCTAGTTTTAACCATGTTTTGGGGATATACAGTGTTTGTTTATATTAATGACAAACATTGGAGTAAAAAAAGCTCATATTTTGGGTTCTGATGGGGTACAACAGTTGAACTAAGCTCATGAGGCATTTATAAGTGAATTCTTCAAGAAACAATGGGTACATATCATTAATGTATAAGTCCCAAAATGGATGTAACAACTGCTGATTGCCCCTTTAAGACTACATATTGGGCTAATCTAATAGGAGATATTGAGGACTACAGTATTTCAGGCATTGTCATTAGATGCATTTTATCAATTGTTAACGTTTTGTTGATGGTCCACTCTTGATGTTCTACATGTTACAGTGTAGCTTCAGCCATTCCTACAGAACAACATTAAAGTGTAGAACCCCTTTACTGCATATTGGTTCAACGACTGCAGAGACGGTACTTACTGGTGTTAAACAGATCTCCAACCTCCTCTTCTTCATCCAATGTGACAGTAATCTCCTCCTCCTCCTCTTTCACTCCAAAAACTGCATCCTCCTCTCCTTTCACTGTAACGTCTTTCTCTTCCTCTTTCACGGTAACAGCCTCACCCTCTACGTGTTTTAATATTGTAACAGCCTCCTCTTCCTTCTCCTCTTTCACTCTGAACGCGTCTTCCTCTTCTTTCACTGTAACATCCTCCTCTTCTTTTACTGTAACATCCTCCTCCTCTTTCACCCTGAACGCGTCTTCCTCTTCTTTCACTGAAACGTCTTTCTCTTCTTCTTTCACGGTAACAGCCTCACCCTCTACTTGTTTTTGTATTGAAACAGCCTCCTCTTCGTCCTCCTCTTTCACGAAAGCTTCTTTCTCAGTCCAGCAGACCCCCTCTTCTTTAGCAGGAGGAGAGTAGCTTAGTGAACTCATGGTCGGAGATGTTAGCTAGCTAGCATTAGCGACTAGCCTAGTTCTAAGCTAACTTAGCAAACCAGCTAGCTGACAAACAACGTAAATATATAATTAAATGGGCCAACAAGTACATACGACATAAGTGTGTTTAATACACAGCGACTAATATACACCAAAACAGTGTAAAGAGGGTGAATATTGTAGCTATGTTTGCTAGAAAGCTACCGAGGTGTCTGACTAGGTGTTGTTGGTGAAGGAGCGTCCCGTCCACTAGATTATACGTCACACTGGCAGCATCGCCTGAACCTAAAAGACGCACATCGCCATCTGCTGACTGGAGTGGGTAACGCAGTTGAGGAACCAAAAGTTTATTTTTCATTTATTTCATAAAAGTGTAATCTAACCAAAGTCTTGCAGGTGTTTACATGGTTTGACACACCTGCCAGGTGATTAAAAATCTAATTTCAGTACCAGTGTATTATATATATATTTTTTCTCCAATGTCATGAAATCCAATTGCAACTCCTCTACGGACTCGGGGGAGAGGCGAAGGTCGAGAGCCATGCGTCCTCCGAAACACGACCTTGCTAAGCCACACTGCAAATCTTGACACACTGCTCGCTTAACCTGGAAGTGATACTGTCTGGATTAGAACCATAAAATGATGCAGCTGATGATCATTAGATTAGAATCAGGGACTGTAGTTACGCCTCTAGTTTCGCCAATGACAAGCATTCCCATTACATGATGCAGCCACCACCATGCTTGAAAATATGTAGTCAGTGATGTGTTGAATTTGCCCCAAACATAACGCTTTTGTATTCAGGATATAAAGTTAATTGCTTTGCCAAATTGTTTTTCAGTATTACTTTAGTGCCTCATTGCAAACAGAATGAATGTTTTGGAATATTTGTATTCTGTACAGGCTTCCATCTTTTCACTCTGTCATTTAGGTTAGTATTGTGGAGTAACTACAATGTCGTTGATCCATCCTCAGTTTTCTCCTATCACAACCATTAAACACTAACTATTTTAAAGTCACCATTGGCCTCATGGTGAAATCCCTGAGCAGTTTCCTTCCTCTCCAGCAACTGAGTTAGTGACTGGGTATATTGATACACCATCTAAAGTGTAATTAATAACTTCACCATGCTCAAAGGGATATTCAATGTCTGCTTTTTTTTACCCATTTACCAATAGGTGTCCTTCTTTGCGAGGCATTGGAAAACCTCCCTGGTCTTTGTGGTTGAATCTGTGTTTGAAATTCACTGCTCGACTGAGGGCCATTACAGATAATTGTATGTGTGGGGTACAGAGATGAGGTAGTCATTCAGGAATCATGTTAAACACTATTATTGCACACAGAGTGAGTCCCTGCAACTTATCATGTGACTTGCTAAGCAACATCTTTACTCCTGAACTTATTTAGGCTTTTAATTACATTTGTAAACATTTCCAAAAACATAATTCCACTTTGACATTATGGGGTATTGAATTCATTTAACCCCAGTATCTCTACTTGCACATTCATCTTCTGCTATTCACATTCACATTCCCTACCATTCCAGTGTTTAATTGCTATATTGTAATTACTTCGCCACCATGGTCTATTTATTGCCTAACCTCTCTTATCCTACCTTATTTGCACATGCTGTATATAGACTTTTCTACTGTATAATTGATTGTATGTTTGTTTATTCCATGTGTAACTCTGTGTTGTTGTATGTGTCATTGCAAATGAGAACTTCTTCTCAACTAGTCTACCTGGTTAAATAAAAATAATTTTTAAAAATTCTGGACGTAACCCAACAACATGTGGGACAAGTCAAGGGGTGTGAAAACTTTCTGAAGTCTCTGTATATATAAAACTCCCCCCACCCAGCAATCTAATAGCATCAGTAAAATCTGTTGAAATAAAACCACAGATGAATTTACCTAACATAGTACAATCTAATAGCATCAGTAAAATCTGTTGAAATAAAACCACAGATGAATTTACCTAACATAGTACAATCTAATAGCATCAGTAAAATCTGTTGAAATAAAACCACAGATGAATTTACCTAACATAGTACAATCTAATAGCATCAGTAAAATCTGTTGAAATAAAACATAACATAGTACATCTATTAAACAATACATCACAATACAGCAGAAATAGTTACACATTATAGAGACCCATTCATGGATGTACAGGTCTGTTGGATAAACCTTCAGAAATAGTTACACATTATAGAGACCCATTCATGGATGTACAGGTCTGTTGGATAAACCTTCAGAAATAGTTACACATTATAGAGACCCATTCATGGATGTACAGGTCTGTTGGATAAACCTTCAGAAATAGTTACATATTATAGAGACCCATTCATGAACGTACAGGTCTGTTGGATAAACCTTCAGAAATAGTTACACATTATAGAGATCCATTCATGAACGTACAGGTCTGTTGGATAAACCTTCAGAAATAGTTACACATTATAGAGATCCATTCATGGATGTACAGGTCTGTTGGATAAACCTTCAGAAATAGTTACACATTATAGAGACCCATTCATGAACGTACAGGTCTGTTGGATAAACCTTCAGAAATAGTTACACATTATAGAGATCCATTCATGAACGTACAGGTCTGTTGGATAAACCTTCAGAAATAGTTACACATATAGAGATCCATTCATGGATGTACAGGTCTGTTGGATAAACCTTCAGAAATAGTTACACACCATAGCAGCACCTACCTGTAGCACGCGCTCCAGCAGGTATATCTCTCTAGTCACCCCCAAAACCAATTCTTCCTTTGGACGCCTCTCCTTCCAGTTCTCTGCTGCCAATGACTGGAACGAACTACAAAAATCTCTGAAACTGGAAACACCTATCTCCCTCACTAGCTTTAAGCACCAGCTGTCAGAGCAGCTCATAGATTACTGCACCTGTACATAACCCATCTACAATTTAGCCCAAACAACTACCTCTTTACCTACTGTATTTATTTATTAATTTATTTTGCTCCTTTGCACCCCATTATTTCTGTCTCTACTTTGCACTTTCTTCCAATGCAAACCAACCATTCCAGTGTTTTTTTATTTTTTATTTTACTTGCTGTGTTGTACTCACTTCGCCTCCATGGCCTTTTTATATTTTATTTATTTATACATATATCTGTTTGCCTTCACCTCCCTTATCTCACCTCACTTGCTCACATTGTATATAGACTTATTTTTTTTCACTGTATTATTGACTATATGTTTGTTTTTACTCCATGTGTAACTATGTGTTGTTGTATGTGTCGAACTGCTTTGCTTTATCTTGGCCAGGTCGCAATTGTAAATGAGAACGTGTTCTCAATTTGCCTACCTGGTTAAATAAAGGTTAAATAAAAAAAATAAAAAAATAAAATAGAGATCCATTCATGGATGTACAGGTCTGTTGGATAAACCTTCAGAAATGTCCGCTGCTGATTTCTTCCAGGTGTCCATAGCGGACACCCTGGTCCTGTGAATCCTGGCCGTGGACAAATTCTCAGTCAGAAACACAAGTCAGAACACAGCCTCTCTATTCTCTCGTGTGTTTTCAGGTCCTCTGACTGGGAAAATGTCTTTCCACAATGAGAGCAGTGGTATGTTGTCTCCTCCTGTGTATTAGTATGTTGGAAAGGCTTCTCTCCTGTGTGTGTTTTCTCATGCTTTTTCAGAGTCCCTGACCACCTAAAACTCTTTCCACACTGGGAACAGTGGTAGGGCATTTCTCCTGTGTGTATTCTCTCATGCTTTTTCAGAGTCCCTGACCACCTAAAACTCTTTCCACAGTGAGAACAGTGATAAGGCTTTTCTCCTGTGTGTATTCTCTCATGCGTTTTCAGACACCCTGACCACCTAAAACTCTTTCCACAGTGAGAACAGTGATAAGGTTCTTCTCCTTTGTGTATTCTCTCATGCGTTTTCAGACTCCTTGACCACCTAAAACTCTTTCCACAGTGAGAACAGTGATAAGGCTTTTCTCCTGTGTGTATTCTCTCATGCGTTTTCAGGACCCATAACCACCTAAAACTCTTTCCACAGTGAGAACAGTGATACGGCTTTTCTCCTGTGTGTTTTCTCTCATGCGTTTTCAGACTCCCTGACCACCTAAAACTCTTTCCACAGTGGGAGCAGTGGTGTTGGTTAGGTGTCTCTGGGTCTGTTTCCTCTGAGGAACTCTTCCCGCTGTCAGAGTCTGGTCTCTCTCCTGCCAAAAGACAAACAGATTATTTAGTTAAACAGAGAGACCTGAATGAAGCCTGTATTAAATAAAATTGTCTTCCTATGAGGTTTAATCTAGACTAGATCCCTCAATAACCTGAGGTCAGTCTTCACAACATTACATCATTAAAAATATACTTCGTGATGGTGAGACTTAAAAACAAATGATGTAGAGCTCCAAATCTAATCTCTCAGGGAATGTCATGATGTCATAATAAGAGCTCTATAATAATAGATAATGTCATGGTTACAGGCTGAGCAGAGATCTATAATAATAGATAACGGATGTCAGCCAATCAGCATTCAGGGCTTTAACCACCCATTTTAAAATGTAGCTTTAACATTCTATTATCACATTAATTCCTATAGTACAGAACAACATTTTCAAGTATAGAATTTCAGTAGCATGCTGATTAAAAACCACACATTCATTCAAAACCTTTAGAGAGTTAGAGCCCGTTTTTAAGACAGTACTTACTGGTGGTAATCAGATCTCCTGACTCCTCTGTCATAATGACCGTTATCTCTCCCTCTTTCTCCTTCTTCACTCCAAAAACTGCATCCTCCTCTTTCTCTTCCTCCTCCTCTTCTTTTACTGTAACATCCTCCTCCTCTTTCACTCTGAACGCGTCTTCCTCTTCTTTCACTGAAACGTCTTTCTCTTCTTCTTTCACTTTAACAGCCTCATCCACTACTTCTTGTTTTACTGTGACATCCTCCTCTTCCTCCTCCTCTTTCACGACAACGTTCAGCCACAGACCTCCTTTCTCCGTCCAGCAGACCTCCTCTTCTTCAACGAGAGGGGAGAAGTTTAGGGAGCTCATGTTCGGGGATGTTAGCTAGCTAGCTATCATTAGCGACTAGGCTAGTGCTAATTTAACCAGCTAGCTACTATAGCTGACTAATAAAAATTAACGTAATATTAAATTAAATAGTTTAACAAGTAGATAGGACAGAAGTGTGTCTAAAACACAGTAGGTAATATACACCGAAAGCGTATAAATAGCTTGAATCTTTCGGGAATGTTGGCTAGCAAGCTACCGAGGTGGTTGACGAGCTGTTTATGAAGAACCGTCCACTAGATTATACGTCACGCTGGCAGCGACGCCTGAAAGACGCACATCGCCGTCTGCTGACTGGAGAGGAAACGCAGTTGAGGATCATATTTTATTTTCAGACAAAGATTATTGTAAATGGATTTAATTAAATAATACCATTATATTGAGATATACAAAGACAGGAATGTGTTGATTGATTAGTGAGAATAAAAAAATGTTTACCACGGCATATTAAAGGCAGTTTCATTAAGTCAAACTAAATCTAAATAATTAGCAAGCTACTGTAGGTCCATACTGCTCCTACGTGGTGTAACAATACATCATGTAGATGTATATAATGAACAGACTAGGTCTATACTGCTCCTACATGGTGCAACAATACATTATATAGATGTATATAATGAACAGACTAGGTTTATACTGCTCCTACATGGTGTAACAATACATCATGTAGATGTATATAATGAACAGACTAGGTCTATACTGCTCCTACATGGTGTAACAATACATCATGTAGATGTATATAATGAACAGACTAGGTCTATACTGCTCCTACATGGTGTAATAATACATCATGTAGATGTACACTACCATTCAAAAGTTTGGGGTCACTTAGAAATGTCCTTGTTTTTGAAAGAAAATCTAATTTTTTCATTTATTTACCTGTTTTTGCTTTGTCATTGTGGGGTATTGTGATGTCATTATGGGGTATTGTGATGTCATTATTGGGTATTGTGTAGATTGATGAGGGGGAAAAATGGAAAAAAAATGATTGAATCAATTTTAGAATTAGGCTGTAACGTATCAAAATGTGGAAAAAGTGAAGGGGTCTGAATCCTTTCCGAATGCATTGTATATATAGGGGCAGTACTTAGTGACATCACTTCATGAAACAGAAGGTACAAATATATAACATAGATTCACAGTATCAACATTCAATGTGTCAAAATATATGACCAAGCTGGAAGTGGAAACACCAGCCCAGCCACAATCCTAGAGGTTCACTGATGATCAACCTCCTCCTTCACATCTGACTCCTGATGATCAACCTCCTCCTTCACATCTGACTCCTGATGATCAACCTCCTCCTTCACATCTGACTCCTGATGATCAACCTCCTCCTTCACATCTGACTCCTGATGATCAACCTCCTCCTTCACATCTGACTCCTGATGATCAACCTCCTCCTTCACATCTGACTCCTGATGATCAACCTCCTCCTTCACATCTGACTCCAGTGATCAATCCAGAGCGTCTTCTTTTTTTGGCCAATCCCGATGGACGACGTCATCGAATAGGACGTCATCACCACAACCGCCCACAAGTTAATTGTCATTCAGGTTATTTATGGGAAGAACATTAGCAATATGTTCTGTCTGGTAACTTGTCTTTCGTTCAAAGGATTCACATTGGCAGGTGCACAGGGAGAAACACCATTAAAAAAACTCAGTTGATCTTAAACTGCGGAAACACTTTTGGAAGTCTTTAACTGCATCAAAGTCTGTGGCCTGTGATGTTGGGACAAATGATAGACCCTTATTATACAAGAGACAAAATCCACAATTTCTACAGCACAACGGCAGAGTCATGTCTTCAGTGTAAAACTAACAATGACTCAATAATCCTTCTGGGAATGTTATGATGTCATAAAGTTATGGGAGGAGTTAGAGAGTTGGCTGTCAGAAGTACAATTATACAATGTTAAATTACTTTTAATCTGTCTGTCTGTATATTTCAAAACATGACATTTGAGGGTGCAGTGAGATACCCCAGAGTTGGACGATACTTTTCTCATAAATCATCTTAAATATTATACTTAATTAAAACCTGGAAATCAACCAATCCTCTGTTGTTAATTCAATAGAAAGGTCAAATGCTTTGTTATCTAAAAGTTTAAAGTGACGGAGAGAAATAAAATGGTGCTGATGCGGCCACTTGAGATGGGGCTGTGTTCTAGTGGGTCTGGGCAGGTGTGATGTAGTTAATGGAGATGGAGGTGTGTTCTAGTGGGTCTGGACAGGTGTGATGTAGTTAATGGAGATGGAGGTGTGTTCCAGTGGATCTGGGCAGGTGTGATGTAGTTAATGGAGATGGAGGTGTGTTCTAGTGGGTCTGGGCAGGTGTGATGTAGTTAATGGAGATGGAGGTGTGTTCTAGTGGGTCTGGGCAGGTGTGATGTAGTTAATGGAGATGGAGGTGTGTTCTAGTGGGTCTGGACAGGTGTGATGTAGTTAATGGAGATGGAGGTGTGTTCTAGTGGGTCTGGACAGGTGTGATGTAGTTAATGGAGATGGAGGTGTGTTCTAGTGGGTCTGGGCAGGTGTGATGTAGTTATTGGAGATGGAGGTGTGTTCTAGTGGGTCTGAACAGGTGTGATGTAGTTAATGGAGATGGAGGTGTGTTCCAGTGGATCTGGACAGGTGTGATGTAGTTAATGGAGATGGAGGTGTGTTCTAGTGGGTCTGGGCAGGTGTGATGTAGTTAATGGAGATGGGGCTGTGTTCTAGTGGATCTGGGCAGGTGTGATGTAGTTAATGGAGATGGGACTGTGTTCTAGTGGGTCTGGTTATTGATGTAGTAGTGATTTGTAGATCAATCAGTCGCCTGCAGTGTCAAACCAGCCCAATACCAAACTAATCAGGTGGTTGTTCGACGAAATGAAGCTTCACGTGCTGCTGATAAAGTGATACAGGCATCAGCACACTGCTTTGAAGTTTACTGCTTTCAAGGCTCGTAGCTCCGGTATCAAAAGTAACATATCGAAAAGTTGACACAACATAAAGGAGCAGGTTGATTAAAGGTTGATCATTCAAAGCAGGCACACTGCTTTGAATGATTGTTTAGTGATTTGGACACGGCTCGTAGCTCCGGTACGTAACATATCGACAAGTTGACACAACATAAAGGATGAGCTATTGAGCTAGATATCAACCTATCGAGCTAGTGTGACCTTCCTGGTCTCTCAAGTCAGTGAGTCAACACAGGAAGGAGCAATGGATGGATAGTTCATTTATTTCTAAAGCTGCAATGATGGGACACACACAGTAAGGATGAATGATCAGTAGTGACGGGATATAAATAGCACTCCCACAGCAATTCTCCATAAATCTGCCCTATAATTTAAACTAACAAAAAAAACTATTGAAATGTCTATCAAAGTAATTGTGATCGTATAGTGGATTTAACAATTCCTACTAATTCATAATTTACTATAATAAATGAATCAATTGTTTCCATGTATCTCATATTCACTACATGAGAATAAACTGTCATCCATTTTAGTATCAAAATATATCAAATTAACCTGGAAAATGACTAAATGTCCCCCTCTGGTGGTGAAGAAGTATAACACACCTAAACTAACAAAACCGGGCTAATAAACTGGCAGGTGTTCATGGGTTTAGAGAACATGTACTTCATACATTTGTCATAAATGACCTGCATTGATGAGACACACAGTGTGGATGAATGATCAGTAGTCGACAGGGTAAAAATAGCATTCCTAAAGAAGATGCATTTTCCAGTTAGATACCAACTTGAAAGAGGGAACTTTAGCATAAAACCCACATGGAAACTGAGATTTGGCAAATAACATATAAAGAGAGGCTTATTTGACGCCAAACCAACAACAGTAGTTACTAAAACATAAATTGCTATTGTATGATTTAAAAGGTGGATTTTATGATGTAATGTCAACTTTTTATATTTCTATCCCGGGACAATTCAATTTTGAACTCACCCACAGCAATTCTCCATAAATCTGCTGTGGATTACCCAGAATCCCGAAATAAATGAATACATATGTGATCATTCAAAAACATAACTGGTTGTGCTTATAGGGAACCAGATCGTGAACACAACTAAGTTACTAAGTCTTTAACCACACTGTATTGTTACACTGGTGAGTAAAAACTCATGCTTCCTACACTAACTTTTTGTCTGAACATTATAATATATATTTTACGTCACACTAGCGTCATTGTCTTAAAGTCGCACATCTCCATCGCAGTCAGAGGTTCAGACTGAGCGTTACCCACTCTAGTCAGCAGATGGCGGTGTGCGATTTTAAGGCAATGCTGTTAGTGTGACGTATAATCTAGTGGACGGAACGCAATGCTGTTAGTGTGACGTATAATCTAGTGGACGGAACGCTTCTTTCAGCAGCAGCAACAGTTAGTCCGCCACCTCGGTAGCTTGCTAGCCAAAGTAGCCGAACCCATAAAGCTCTTTAGACGCTTTAGTGTATATTAGCCACTGTATTTTAAACCCTTGTCTGTCGTCTAGTTGGTTAGTTATCCTATTTAATTTCATATTTACGGTGCTGTTGTTATTATTCAGCTAGCGGGCTGGTTAAGTTAGCATTAGCCTAGCTAGCTAACATCTCCGACCATGAGTTCACTAAATTACTCTCTTCCTGCTGAAGAAGAGACGGTCTGTTGGACGGAGAAAGAAGCTCTCATCAAAGAGGAGGAGGAAGAGAAGGATGTTACAATACAAAAACAAGCAGAGGGTGAGGTTGTTACCCTGAAAGAAGAAGATAAAGACGTTTCAGTGGAAGAAGAGGAAGACGTTACAGTGAAAGAAGAGGCGTTCAGAGTGAAAGAGGAGGAGGGTGTTACAGTAAAAGATGAGGAGGATTCAGTTTTTGAAGTGAAAGCGGAGGATGGGGAGTTTACGGTCTCATCGGAAGAAGAGGAGGAAGAAACTGAATATCTGGGCCCGATTTCCCAAACGCAATTTAAGGCATCCTGTGGTTCTAAAGATGAACTTAGCCATAAGATGGTTTTGAGAAACCGGGCCGTGATTACCACTGGTAAGTACTGTCTTAAATACAGAGGTACAAACTCTGCAGTTGTTGAACTGATGTTTGGTGTTAAAGGGGAAATCTGCAATTGCTAAATCCATATTTTGACTTTTAAATTATTTATTTATAGGCATTGATTCTTGAAGAATATAACACATGCCTCATGAGCTTAGTTCAACTGTTGTACCCCATCAGAACCCAAAATAAGCTTTTTTTACTCCAATGTTTAGAAACAATGTAAATCAACCCCTCAACATGGTTACAACTATAATGTTGATATCATGGATGGTCAGTCCTTGCATCCATAGCTCTGTCTATGAATTTGAGAGTAGTTAAATGTCTCCAGGCCCAACATCATCTTATTACCAAAACAGTGGTGGAATTACAGCTTTGTTATTGTTTCAATTGCAGATTGGTTGATTGATGTGTGGCTTTTTTAAAGGGACAACCTAGTATTTAAACAGCAACAAAATGGCTGCCAAGAGACTTGGTTTGGTAAACAGCTGAGGGATGGGGTCTGGAGAAATGTAACCACTCTCAAATTCGTAGAGAAAGCTATTGTAGCAACCGTAACCCAACACCTACCGACCTCGTCAAGAAGTTCAGACATCTTGGGATAACAGTTATAAGGTGTTGGCTTGACAGTCGCTGGACCCAGGTTTGAGTTCAGCTCAGGGCTACCCCCTGAATTCACTACACTATGAATACAAGGATTGGCCATCCATGATGTCATAATGATAGTTTAACCAGGTTTCTAGGATATATAGTATATTCTAGAATTCATCCATGATGTCATAGTGATAGTTTAACAGGTTTCTAGGCTATATAGTATATTCTAGAATTGCCAGTGTAGATTTCCTGTAGGGTCAAATTGTTAGAGCTGTTGATAAATCATTGTATAATATTCAGCATTTATTTTCATGCCATTACATCAATACAGCCCAACCAGAAGAGAATAAACTCTTCCTGAACCACCTCCTCTTGCTGTCCTTCATACATTCTGACGTTGCTGGTAATAAGCTACACAAGCAGTCAGCAACCTACATTTGGAGTGCAAATGTATCTTACCATTTCTACTGATCTGGTGACAGTTATGATTTTCATATGTTCATTTTACTGGAACAGTTTCATTTCATTTATAATAGTATCTCAATCATTGTCTGTGATTAATCTACATTCTATCTAAATGAAAATTATACAAATCTAAAAGTAACTTTATTGCCATTGCCACCTATGTAAAAAATAGCCTACATAAAGCCAACAAATAAAAACATTGCAAATAACTGTTCTGTAAATCACATGGCCTCTCCATAACGAACTTGAAACATTGTATAAAATATTCTGGGCCCTCAGTTTCCCGTGCCAGTGAGTTCTCGACCGACACAGCTGTAGGCTATTTGTGAAAGTGATAAGAAGTAATCAGGTGTTTTGACATTTCCACTGGATCAAAGCATTACGTTTTTCCCTTTCGTGCCGACTGGTTATCGAAAGGGCGAGAGCTGGAAATATTTTACAAATACTTTGAGGAGTTATTCTCATTTGCAATTGATTTTGATTAGACTTTGTTTACTTGCTGTTTGAGGTGAGAGAAAATGTGCTTTGAGAAGCTCCACAACTCATTAGAGGTGCAGCGTTAAGACAATCAGAAATACTATCAGACATCCCCAAATGGGCACATTTATAGATCTACATTAGTGCTCAGGACAGGTAGATTAGTCCTACTTCTATATGTGTTGTCGGGTAGATTAGTCCTACTTCTATATGTGTAACCAGGTAGACTAGTCCTACTTCTATATGTGTAACCAGGTAGACTAGTCCTACTTCTATATATGTAACCAGGTAGACTAGTCCTACTTCTATATGTGTAACCAGGTAGACTAGTCCTACTTCTATATGTGTAACCAGGTAGACTAGTCCTACCTTTATGTGTGTAACCAGGTAGACTAGTCATACTTCTATATGCGTAACCAGGTAGATTAGTCCTACTTCTATATGTGTAACCAGGTAGACTAGTCCTACTTCTATATGTGTAACCAGGTAGACTAGTCCTACTTCTATATGTGTAACCAGGTAGACTAGTCCTACTTCTATATGTGTAACCAGGTAGACTAGTCCTACCTCTATATGCGTAATCAGGTGTGCGTCCTTACTCAACATTGACAAGAGGGTTTCAAGCAAAAGACAATTCATAAATTGACAAACCTGACACATCTTGCGGTCAGGTCAAATCAAATGTTTATGGTCACATACACATGGTTAGCAGATGTTAATGGTCACATGCACATGGTTAGCAGATGTTATTGGTCACATACACATGGTTAGCAGATGTTATTGGTCACATGGTTAGCAGATGATAATGGTCACATACACATGGTTAGCGGATGTTAATGGTCACATACACATGGTTAGCGGATGTTAATGGTCACATACACATGGTTAGCGGATGTTAATGGTCACATACACATGGTTAGCAGATGTTATTGGTCACATACACGTGGTTAGCGGATGTTAATGGTCACATACACATGGTTAGCGGATGTTAATGGTCACATACACATGGTTAGCGGATGTTAATGGTCACATACACATGGTTAGCGGATGTTACTGGTCACATACACATGGTTAGCGGATGTTAATGTTAATGGTCACATACACATGGTTAGCGGATGTTAATGGTCACATACACATGGTTAGCAGATGTTAATGTTAATGGTCACATACACATGGTTAGCAGATGTTACTGGTCACATACACATGGTTAGCGGATGTTAATGGTCACATACACATGGTTAGCAGATGTTAATGTTAATGGTCACATACACATGGTTAGCAGATGTTACTGGTCACATACACATGGTTAGCGGATGTTAATGGTAATGGTCACATACACATGGTTAGCGGATGTTAATGGTCACATACACATGGTTAGCGGATGTTAATGGTCACATACACATGGTTAGTGGATGTTATTGGTCACATGGTTAGCGGATGTTAATGGTCACATACACATGGTTAGCGGATGTTATTGGTCACATACACATCGTTAGCGGATGTTATTGGTCACATGGTTAGCGGATGTTAATGGTCACATGGTTAGCGGATGTTAATGGTCACATGGTTAGCGGATGTTAATGGTCACATACACATGGTTAGCAGATGTTAATGGTCACATACACATGGTTAGCGGATGTTAATGGTCACATACACATGGTTAGCGGATGTTAATGGTCACATACACATGGTTAGCGGATGTTATTGGTCACATACACATGGTTAGCGGATGTTAATGGTCACATACACATGGTTAGCGGATGTTACTGGTCACATACACATGGTTAGCGGATGTTAATGGTCACATACACATGGTTAGCGGATGTTAATGGTCACATACACATGGTTAGCGGATGTTAATGGTCACATACACATGGTTAGCGGATGTTAATGGTCACATACACATGGTTAGCGGATGTTAATGGTCACATACACATGGTTAGCGGATGTTAATGGTCACATACACATGGTTAGCGGATGTTACTGGTCACATACACATGGTTAGCGGATGTTACTGGTCACATACACATGGTTAGCGGATGTTACTGGTCACATACACATGGTTAGCGGATGTTAATGGTCACATACACATGGTTAGCGGATGTTAATGTTAATGGTCACATACACATGGTTAGCGGTTGTTAATGGTCACATACACATGGTTAGCAGATGTTACTGGTCACATACACATGGTTAGCGGATGTTAATGGTCACATACACATTTTTAGCGGATGTTACTCGTCACATACACATGGTTAGCGGATGTTAATGTTAATGGTCACATACACATGGTTAGCGGATGTTAATGGTCACATACACATGGTTAGCGGATGTTAATGGTCACATACACATGGTTAGCGGATGTTAATGGTCACATACACATGGTTAGCGGATGTTAATGGTCACATACACATGGTTAGCGGATGTTAATGGTCACATACACATGGTTAGCGGATGTTAATGGTCACATACACATGGTTAGCGGATGTTAATGGTCACATACACATGGTTAGCGGATGTTAATGGTCACATACACATGGTTAGCGGATGTTAATGGTCACATACACATGGTTAGCGGATGTTAATGGTCACATACACATGGTTAGCGGATGTTAATGGTCACATACACATGGTTAGCGGATGTTAATGGTCACATACACATGGTTAGCGGATGTTAATGGTCACATACACATGGTTAGCGGATGTTAATGGTCACATACACATGGTTAGCGGATGTTAATGGTCACATACACGTGGTTAGCGGATGTTATTGGTCACATACACGTGGTTAGCGGATGTTAATGGTCACATACACATGGTTAGCGGATGTTAATGGTCACATACACATGGTTAGCGGATGTTAATGGTCACATACACATGGTTAGCGGATGTTACTGGTCACATACACATGGTTAGCGGATGTTAATGTTAATGGTCACATACACATGGTTAGCGGATGTTAATGGTCACATACACATGGTTAGCGGATGTTAATGTTAATGGTCACATACACATGGTTAGCGGATGTTACTGGTCACATACACATGGTTAGCAGATGTTAATGTTAATGGTCACATACACATGGTTAGCAGATGTTACTGGTCACATACACATGGTTAGCGGATGTTAATGGTAATGGTCACATACACATGGTTAGCGGATGTTAATGGTCACATGCACATGGTTAGCGGATGTTAATGTTAATGGTCACATACACATGGTTAGCGGATGTTAATTGTCACATACACATGGTTAGCGGATGTTAATGGTCACATACACATGGTTAGCAGATGTTAATGGTCACATACACATGGTTAGCAGATGTTATTGGTCACATGGTTAGCGGATGTTAATGGTCACATACACATGGTTAGCGGATGTTATTGGTCACATACACATGGTTAGCGGATGTTATTGGTCACATGGTTAGCAGATGTTAATGGTCACATGGTTAGCGGATGTTAATGGTCACATGGTTAGCGGATGTTAATGGTCACATACACATGGTTAGCGGATGTTAATGGTCACATACACATGGTTAGCAGATGTTAATGGTCACATACACATGGTTAGCGGATGTTAATGGTCACATACACATGGTTAGCGGATGTTATTGGTCACATACACATGGTTAGCGGATGTTAATGGTCACATACACATGGTTAGCGGATGTTATTGGTCACATGGTTAGCGGATGTTAATGGTCACATACACACGGTTAGCGGATGTTAATGGTCACATACACATGGTTAGCAGATGTTATTGGTCACATACACGTGGTTAGCGGATGTTACTGGTCACATACACATGGTTAGCGGATGTTAATGTTAATGGTCACATACACATGGTTAGCGGATGTTAATGGTCACATACACATGGTTAGCAGATGTTAATGTTAATGGTCACATACACATGGTTAGCAGATGTTACTGGTCACATACACATGGTTAGCGGATGTTAATGGTCACATACACATGGTTAGCAGATGTTAATGTTAATGGTCACATACACATGGTTAGCAGATGTTACTGGTCACATACACATGGTTAGCGGATGTTAATGGTAATGGTCACATACACATGGTTAGCGGATGTTAATGGTCACATACACATGGTTAGGGATTTGGTCACATGGTTAGCGGATGTTAATGGTCACATACACATGGTTAGTGGATGTTATTGGTCACATGGTTAGCGGATGTTAATGGTCACATACACATGGTTAGCGGATGTTATTGGTCACATACACATCGTTAGCGGATGTTATTGGTCACATGGTTAGCGGATGTTAATGGTCACATGGTTAGCGGATGTTAATGGTCACATGGTTAGCGGATGTTAATGGTCACATACACATGGTTAGCAGATGTTAATGGTCACATACACATGGTTAGCGGATGTTAATGGTCACATACACATGGTTAGCGGATGTTAATGGTCACATACACATGGTTAGCGGATGTTATTGGTCACATACACATGGTTAGCGGATGTTAATGGTCACATACACATGGTTAGCGGATGTTACTGGTCACATACACATGGTTAGCGGATGTTAATGGTCACATACACATGGTTAGCGGATGTTAATGGTCACATACACATGGTTAGCGGATGTTAATGGTCACATACACATGGTTAGCGGATGTTAATGGTCACATACACATGGTTAGCGGATGTTAATGGTCACATACACATGGTTAGCGGATGTTAATGGTCACATACACATGGTTAGCGGATGTTATTGGTCACATACACATGGTTAGCGGATGTTAATGGTCACATACACATGGTTAGCGGATGTTACTGGTCACATACACATGGTTAGCGGATGTTAATGGTCACATACACATGGTTAGCGGATGTTAATGGTCACATACACATGGTTAGCGGATGTTAATGGTCACATACACATGGTTAGCGGATGTTAATGGTCACATACACATGGTTAGCGGATGTTAATGGTCACATACACATGGTTAGCGGATGTTAATGGTCACATACACATGGTTAGCGGATGTTACTGGTCACATACACATGGTTAGCGGATGTTACTGGTCACATACACATGGTTAGCGGATGTTACTGGTCACATACACATGGTTAGCGGATGTTAATGGTCACATACACATGGTTAGCGGATGTTAATGTTAATGGTCACATACACATGGTTAGCGGTTGTTAATGGTCACATACACATGGTTAGCAGATGTTACTGGTCACATACACATGGTTAGCGGATGTTAATGGTCACATACACATTTTTAGCGGATGTTACTCGTCACATACACATGGTTAGCGGATGTTAATGTTAATGGTCACATACACATGGTTAGCGGATGTTAATGGTCACATACACATGGTTAGCGGATGTTAATGGTCACATACACATGGTTAGCGGATGTTAATGGTCACATACACATGGTTAGCGGATGTTAATGGTCACATACACATGGTTAGCGGATGTTAATGGTCACATACACATGGTTAGCGGATGTTAATGGTCACATACACATGGTTAGCGGATGTTAATGGTCACATACACATGGTTAGCGGATGTTAATGGTCACATACACATGGTTAGCGGATGTTAATGGTCACATACACATGGTTAGCGGATGTTAATGGTCACATACACATGGTTAGCGGATGTTAATGGTCACATACACATGGTTAGCGGATGTTAATGGTCACATACACATGGTTAGCGGATGTTAATGGTCACATACACATGGTTAGCGGATGTTAATGGTCACATACACATGGTTAGCGGATGTTAATGGTCACATACACGTGGTTAGCGGATGTTATTGGTCACATACACGTGGTTAGCGGATGTTAATGGTCACATACACGTGGTTAGCGGATGTTAATGGTCACATACACATGGTTAGCGGATGTTAATGGTCACATACACATGGTTAGCGGATGTTACTGGTCACATACACATGGTTAGCGGATGTTAATGTTAATGGTCACATACACATGGTTAGCGGATGTTAATGGTCACATACACATGGTTAGCGGATGTTAATGTTAATGGTCACATACACATGGTTAGCGGATGTTACTGGTCACATACACATGGTTAGCAGATGTTAATGTTAATGGTCACATACACATGGTTAGCAGATGTTACTGGTCACATACACATGGTTAGCGGATGTTAATGGTAATGGTCACATACACATGGTTAGCGGATGTTAATGGTCACATGCACATGGTTAGCGGATGTTAATGTTAATGGTCACATACACATGGTTAGCGGATGTTAATTGTCACATACACATGGTTAGCGGATGTTAATGGTCACATACACATGGTTAGCAGATGTTAATGGTCACATACACATGGTTAGCAGATGTTATTGGTCACATGGTTAGCGGATGTTAATGGTCACATACACATGGTTAGCGGATGTTATTGGTCACATACACATGGTTAGCGGATGTTATTGGTCACATGGTTAGCAGATGTTAATGGTCACATGGTTAGCGGATGTTAATGGTCACATGGTTAGCGGATGTTAATGGTCACATACACATGGTTAGCGGATGTTAATGGTCACATACACATGGTTAGCAGATGTTAATGGTCACATACACATGGTTAGCGGATGTTAATGGTCACATACACATGGTTAGCGGATGTTATTGGTCACATACACATGGTTAGCGGATGTTAATGGTCACATACACATGGTTAGCGGATGTTATTGGTCACATGGTTAGCGGATGTTAATGGTCACATACACACGGTTAGCGGATGTTATTGGTCACATACACATGGTTAGCAGATGTTATTGGTCACATGGTTAGCGGATGTTATTGGTCACATACACATGGTTAGCGGATGTTATTGGTCACATACACATGGTTAGCGGATGTTATTGGTCACATGGTTAGCGGATGTTAATGGTCACATGGTTAGCGGATGTTAATGGTCACATGGTTAGCGGATGTTAATGGTCACATGGTTAGCGGATGTTAATGGTCACATACACATGGTTAGCAGATGTTAATGTCACATACACATGGTTAGCGGATGTTAATGGTCACATACACATGGTTAGCGGATGTTAATGGTCACATACACATGGTTAGCGGATGTTAATGGTCACATACACATGGTTAGCGGATATTAATGGTCACATACACATGGTTAGCGGATGTTAATGGTCACATACACATGGTTAGCGGATGTTATTGGTCACATACACATGGTTAGCAGATGTTAATGGTCACATACACATGGTTAGCGGATGCTACTGGTCACATACACATGGTTAGCGGATGTTATTGGTCACATACACATGGTTAGCGGATGTTAATGGTCACATACACATGGTTAGCGGATGTTAATGGTCACATACACATGGTTAGCGGATGTTAATGGTCACATAGACATGGTTAGCGGATGTTAATGGTCACATACACATGGTTAGCGGATGTTATTGGTCACATACACATGGTTAGCGGATGTTATTGGTCACATACACATGTTAGCGGATGTTAATGGTCACATACACATGGTTAGCAGATGTTAATGGTCACATACACATAGTTAGCGGATGTTAATGGTCACATACACATGGTTAGCAGATGTTAATGGTCACATAGACATGGTTAGCAGATGTTAATGGTCACATAGACATGGTTAGCAGATGTTAATGGTCACATACACATGGTTAGCAGATGTTAATGGTCACATACACATGGTTAGCGGATGTTAATGGTCACATACACATGGTTAGCGGATGTTAATGGTCACATACACATGGTTAGCGGATGTTAATGGTCACATACACATGGTTAGCGGATGTTAATGGTCACATACACATGTTAGCAGATGTTAATGGTCACATACACATGTTAGCAGATGTTAATGGTCACATACACATGTTAGCAGATGTTAATGGTCACATACACATGGTTAGCAGATGTTAATGGTCACATACACATGGTTAGCAGATGTTAATGGTCACATACACATGGTTAGCAGATGTTAATGGTCACATACACATGGTTAGCAGATGTTAATGGTCACATACACATGGTTAGCAGATGTTAATGGTCACATACACATGGTTAGCAGATGTTAATGGTCACATACACATGGTTAGCAGATGTTAATGGTCACATACACATGGTTAGCAGATGTTAATGGTCACATACACATGGTTAGCAGATGTTAATGGTCACATACACATGTTAGCAGATGTTAATGGTCACATACACATGTTAGCAGATGTTAATGGTCACATACACATGGTTAGCGGATGTTAATGGTCACATACACATGGTTAGCAGATGTTAATGGTCACATGGTTAGCAGATGTTAATGGTCACATACACATGGTTAGCAGATGTTAATGGTCACATACACATGGTTAGCGGATGTTAATGGTCACATACACATGGTTAGCGGATGTTAATGGTCACATACACATGGTTAGCGGATGTTAATGATCACATACACATGGTTAGCAGATGTTAATGCGACTGTAGCGAAATGCTTGTGCTTCTAGTTCCGACAATGCAGTAATATCTAACAAGTAATCTAACAAATTCACAACAACTACCTTATACACACAAATGTAAGGGATGAATAAGAATATGTACATATAAATACATGGATGAGCGATGGCCGTGCGTCATAGGCAGATGCAGTAGATGTTATAGAATACTGTATATACATATGAGAGTAATGTAGCGTATGTGAACATTATTAAAGTTGCGTTATTTAAAGTGACTAGAGATACCTTTTATTAAGTCCATTTATTAAAGTGGCTAGAGATTGAGTCTGTATGTTGGCAGCAGCCTCTCAATGTTAGTGATGGCAGGTTAACAGTCTGATGGCCTTGAGATAGAAGCTGTTTTTCAGTCTCTCGGTCCCAGCTTTGATGCACCTGTACTGACCTCGTCTTCTGGATGATAGCGGTGTGAACAGGCAGTGGCTCGGGTGGTTGTTGTCCTTGATGATCTTTTTGGCCTTCCTGTGACATCGAGTGGTGTAGGTGTCCTGGAGGGCAGGTAGTTTGCCCCGGTGATGCCTTGTGCAGACCGGACCACCCTCTGGAGGGTCTTGCGGTTGGTTGTGTGCGGTGCAGTTGCCATACCAGGCGGTGATACAGCCCGACAGGATGCTCTCAATTGTGCGTCTATAAAAGTTTGTGAGTGTGTTCGGTGACAAGACAAATTTCTTCAGCCTCCTGAGGTTGAAGAGTCGCTGTTGCGCCTTCTTCACCACACTGTCTGTGTGGGTGGACCATTTCAGTTTGTCTGTGATGTGTACGCCGAGGAACTAAAAACGTTCCACCTTCTCCACTACTGTCCCGTCGATGTGGATAGGGGGGTGCTCCCTCTGCAGTTTCCTGAAGTCCACGATCATCTCCTTTGTTTTGTTGATGTTGAGTGAGAGGTTATTTTCCTGACACCACACTCCGAGTGCCCTCACCTCCTCCCTGCGGGTCGTCTTGTCGTTGTTGGTAATCAAGCCGACCACTGTAGTGTCGTCTGCAAACTTGATGATTGAGTTGGAGGCGTGCATGGCCACGCAGTCGTGGGTGAACAGGGAGTACAGGAGAGGGCTCAGAACGCACCCTTGTGGGGCCCCAGTGTTGAGGATCAGCGGGGTGGAGATATTGTTTCCTACCTTCGCCACCTGGGGGCAGCCGGTCAGAAAGTCCAGGACCCAGTTGCACAGGGTGGGGTCGAGACCCAAGGTCTCGAGCTTAACTTCTCTAGGGTAGGGGGCAGCATTTGGAATTTTGGATGAAAAGCGTGCCCAAATTAAACTGCCTGCTACTCGGGCCCAGAAAATATGATATGCATATAACTGGTTCAATAATTACACATAATTCTTAATACTGTAGCAATTTAGTAACAGTCACATGTTCAACTATCATCAGCTGATCCAGGAAATCATTTTCTGAATGCCAGTCACATGACAAACATCACGACATGCAACAACCAAAGTGCTTCTTCATTCTTTACTCTGGTAAAGACAGTTATGCTGTGCTCCACGTTGGATCCAACATCCCTAACAAATTGATGTTTATATTGTGTTATTGTCTGCTTGATTTACAGTAGGGTCACGTTAGTCTGAGCTATTTTCCGTTATTCAGGACATTTAGAATGACATCACATTACAGAGTAGCCTAGTGGGATTATTCACAAAATTATCTGGTGATCAGGTTATGAAATGTCATGAAAAATACATTGTCCATGTTTCACCTGTAAATATTAAATTATTTATAGTCATAGGTCTATGTTGTTGTTAGGTGAAGTTATGGGTCCTACAGTAGGTCTATGTTATTGTTAGGTGAAGTTATGGGTCCTACAGTAGGTCTAGGTTGTTGTTAGGTGAAGTTATGGGTCCTACAGTAGGTCTATATTATTGTTAGGTGAAGTTATGGGTCCTACAGTAGGTCTATGTTATTGTTATGGGTCCTACAGTAGGTCTATGTTGTTGTTAGGTGAAGTTATGGGTCCTACAGTAGGTCTATGTTGTTGTTAGGTGAAGTTATGGGTCCTACAGTAGGTCTATGTTGTTGTTAGGTGAAGTTATGGGTCCTACAGTAGGTCTATGTTGTTGTTAGGTGAAGTTATGGGTCCTACAGTAGGTGTATGCTGTTAGGTGAAGTTATGGGTCCTACAGTAGGCCTATGTTATTGTTAGGTGAAGTTATGGGTCCTACAGTAGGTCTATGTTATTGTTATGGGTCCTACAGTAGGTCTATGTTGTTGTTAGGTGAAGTTATGGGTCCTACAGTAGGTGTATGCTGTTAGGTGAAGTTATGGGTCCTACAGTAGGCCTATGTTGTTGTTAGGTGAAGTTATGGGTCCTACAGTAGGCCTATGTTGTTGTTCTTGTATTCACACCAATAATACTTTTCAATACTTTGTAGAATCACCTTTTGTAAATGACATAACCGACGTCAAGGATCGGTAGGATAGTCAGTTTTACGAGGCCATGTTTGGCAGCGTGAAGGAGGCTATAGGAAATAGGAAGCCGATTCTAGATTTAACTTTGGATTGGAGATGCTTAATGTGAGTCTGGAAGGAGAGTTTACAGTCTAACCAGACACCTAGGTATTTATAGTTGTCCACATATTCTAAGTCAGAACCGTCCAGAGTAGTGATGCTTGTCGGGCGGGCGGATGCGGGCAGCGATCGGTTGAAGAGCATGCATTTAGTTTTACTTTTTTTGTTTTGCATATAAGAGCAGTTGGAGGCCACGGAAGGAGTGTTGTATGGCGTTGAAGCTCGTATGGAGGTTTGTTAACACAGTGTCCAAAGAAGGGCCAGATGTATACAGAATGGTGTCATCAGAGAAACACCCACAGCAAGAGTTACATAATTTATATATACAGAGAGTCAGCCTGAGAATTGAAACCTGTGGCACCCCCATAGACTACCAGAGGTCCGGACAACAGGCCCTCTGATTTTACACACTGAACACCATCAGAGAGGTAGTTGGTGAACCAGGCGAGGCAGTCATTTGAAAAACCAAGGCTGTTGAGTCTGCCGATAAGAATACGGTGATTGACAGAGTCGAAAGACTTGGCTAGGTTGATGAATACGGCTGCACAGTACTGTCTTTTATCGATGTCGGTTTTGATATCGTTTAGGACGTTGAGGGTGGTTGAGGTGCACCCGTGACCAGCTCGGAAACCAGATTGCATAGCGGAGAAGGTACGGTGGGATTCGAAATGGTCAGTGATCTGTTTGTTCACTTGGCTTTCGAAGACTTTAGAAAGGCAGGGCAGGATGGATATAGGTCTACAACAGTTTGGGTCTAGAGTGTCACCCCCTTTGAAGAGGGGGATGACCGCGGCAGCTTTCAGATCTTTAGGAATCTCAGACGATACGAAAGAGAGGTTGAACTGACCAGTAATAGGGGTTGCAACAATGGTGGCAGATAACTTTAGGAAGAGAGGGTCCAGATTGTCTGGCCCAGCTGATTTTTAGGCATCCAGATTTTGCAGCTCTTTCAGAACATCAGCTGTCTGGATTTGGGTGAAGGAGAAGCGGGGGGAGCTTGGGCAAGTTGCTGCGTGGTGTGCAGAGCTGTTAGCCGGGGTTGGGGTAGCCAGGTGGAAAGCATGGCCAGCCGTAGAAAAATGCTTATTGAATTGCTCTATTGTCGTGGTTTTATCAGTGGTGACAGTGTTTCCTAGCCTCAGTGCAGTTGGCAGCTGGGAGGAGATACTCTTATTGTCCATGGACTTTACAGTGTCCCAAAACTTTTTGTAATTAGTGCTGCAGGATGCATATTTCTGTTAGGAAAGTAAAGGCTAGCTTTTTCAAACTGACCGTGTGTATTGGTTTCTGACTTCCCTGAAAGTTTCATATCGCGGGGAATATTCGATGCTAGTGCAGTACACCACAGGGTGTTTTTGTGCTGGTCAAGGGCAGTCAAGTCTGGAGTGAACCAAGGGCAGACGTCAATTGTTGTACAACATCATGGCTACGCTGTTGGCATCACCTTTTGCAGTGGATTTCTGCTGTTGTGGGCCTTTAACCATCTGTCTGTTTATGTTCGTCAAAAGAGAGATCAGGGTCGAGAGTAACGCCGAGGTCCTTCACAGTTTTATTTGACACAACTGTGCAACCATCAAGATAAATTGTCAGATTCAACAGAAGATCTCTTTGTTTCTTGGGACCTAGAACAAGCATCTCTGTTTTGTCCGAGTTTAAAAGTAGAAAGTTTTCAGCCATCCACTTCCTTATGTCTGAAACACAGGCTTCCAGCGAGGGCAATTTTGGGGCTTCACCATGTTTCATTGAAATGTACAGCTGTGTGTCGTCAGCATAGCAGTGAAAGTTAACATTAGGTTTCCGAATGACATCACCAAGAGGTAGAATATATAGTGAAAACAATAGTGGTCCTTAAACGGAACCGTGAGGAACACCGAAATTTACAGTTGATTTGTCAGAGGACAAACCATGCACAGAGACAAACTGATATCTTTGCGACAGATAAGACAAGGCCAGAACTTGTCCGTGTAGACCAATTTGGGTTTCCAATCTCTCCAAAAGAATGTCGTGAGCGATGGTATCAAAAGCAGCACTAAGGTCTAGGAGCACGAGGACAGATGCAGAGCCTCAGTCTGACGCCATTAAAAGGTAATTTACCACCTTCACAAGTGCAGTCTCAGTGCTATGATGGGGTCTAAAACCAGACTGAAGCATTTTGTATACATTGTTTGTCTTCAGGAAGGCTGTGCAACAGCTTTTTCTAAAAATGTTTGAGAGGAATGGGAAATTCGATATAGACCGATAGTTTTTTTTACATTTTCTGGGTCAAGGTTTGGCTTTTTCAAGAGAGGCTTTATTACTGCCATTTTTAGTGTTTGGTACACATCCGTTGGATAGAGAGCCATTTATTATGTTCAACATAGGAGGGCCAAGCACAAGGGTCCAGTATGCAGCTTGAAGGTTTAGAGGCCATGAATATTTTCATCATTGTGTCAAGAGGTATAATACTAAAACACTTGTCTCCCTTGATCCTAGGTCCTGGCAGAGTTGTGCAGACTCAGGACTACTGCTTTGGAGTAATACGCAGATTTAAAGAGGAGTCCGTAATTTGCTTTCTAATGATCATGATCTTTTCCTCAAAGAAGTTCATGAATTTATTACTACCAAAAATAAATTTTGGATTGTTCTTATTTTCCTCAATTAACTTCTTGGAAAAATAGGATGATCGAGCAGCAGTGAGGGCTCTTCGATACTGCACGCTACTGTCTTTCCAAGCTAGTCGGAAGACTTCTAGTTTGTTGTGGTGCTATTTCCGTTCCAATTTTCTGGAAGCTTGCTTCAGAGCTTGGGTATTTTCTGTATACCAGGGAGCTAGTTTCTTATGACAAATGTTTTTCTTTTTTAAGGGTGCGACTTCATCTAGGGTATTGCGCAAGGTTAAATTGAGTTCCTCAGTTAGGTGGTTACCTGATTTTTGTCCTCTGACGTCCTTGGGTAAGCAGAGGGAGTCTGGAAGGGCATCGAGGAATCTTTGGGTTGTATGAGAATGTATAGCATGACTTTTGATGATCCTTGGTTGGGGTCTGAGCAGATTATTTGTTGCGATTGCAAAAGTAATAAAATGGTGGTCCGATAGTCCAGGATTATGAGGAAAAACATTAAGATCTACAACATTTATTCCATGAGACAAAACTAGGTCCAGAGTATGACTGTGGCAGTGAGTAGGTCCAGAGACATGTTGGACAAAACCCACTGAGTCGATGATGGCTCCGAAAACCTTTTGGAGTGGGTCTGTGGACTTCTCCATATGAATATTAAAACACCAACAATTAGAATATGATCTGCTATGACTACAAGGTCCGATAGGAATTCAGGGAACTCAGAGAGGAACGCTGTATATGGCCCAGGAGGCCTGTAAACAGTAGCTATAAAAAGTGATTGAGTAGGCTGCATAGATTTCATGACTAGAAGCTCAAAAGACGAAAACGTCATTTATTTTTTTGTAAATTGAAATTTGCTATCGTAAATGTTAGCAACACCTCCGCCTTTGCGGGATGCACGGGGTATATGGTCACTAGTGTAACCAGGAGGTGAGGCCTCATTTAACACAGATGTGATTGGCCATGTTTCAGTCAGGCCAATCTCATCAAGATTATGATCATTGACTATAACTGCCTTTGAAGTGAGGGATCTAACATTAAGTAACCCTATTTTGAGATGTGAGGTATCACAATCTCTTTCAATAATGGCAGGCATGGAGGAGGTCTTTATTCTAGTGAGATTGCTAAGGCGAACAGTGGCTATCGGTGTCCTCATTAGCAGGGAGGAGTTTCTGCATTGAAATTATGTGTCCATCGCCCTCGTACCTCAATTTTGTTAAACACAGAAAGGGGCTTATATTGGAGACCAAAAGTCGTCTGGCACACTGCTTAGAGTTTCAACAACATGAATAACTTATTTCTAGTCTACAATCATCGATTGTCTACAATCATCGACGTCTACAATCATCGACGTTACTACTAATGTGAAAACATATGACAAAATATTCTTGCTCATTTTAAGACAATTGTCAAATAATTTGAACATTTATTACAGACTTCAATTGTTGTACAACATCATGGTTACGCTGTTGGCATCACTTTTTACAGTAGATTTCCGCTGTTGTGGGCCTTTACCATCTGTCTGACTTTGTTGTTCACACAGGAGAGAGACGGGACTACCGTGGGTCCTCTGGGGAGCCTCAACAACCTCATGATGTTAACAAGGCAGAGAAGAGTTTCTCCACATCAGAACACCTCAAGAAACACCCGCAGAGATCCACAGGGAAGAAATCTCACTGCTGCTCTGACTGTGGGAAGAGATTCACCTCCTCATCAGGAATTAAAATTCATCAGAGAACACACACAGGAGAGAAACCTTATAGCTGTGGTCAATGTGGGAAGAGTTTTACTTGTTCAACCAGCCTGATATCACACCAGAGAACACACACAGGAGAGAAACCGTATAGATGTGATCAATGTGGGAAGAGTTTTGTTGCATCTGGCCTTCTGAAGATACACCAGAGAACACACACAGGAGAGAAACCGTATAGCTGTGATCAATGTGGGAAGAGTTTTGTTACATCTGGCCAGCTGACATCACACCAGAGAATACACACAGGAGAGAAACCTTATATCTGTGCTCAATGTGGGAGGAGTTTTGGTCAATCTGGCCAGCTGACATCACACCAGAGAACACACACAGGAGAGAAACCTTATAGCTGTGATCAATGTGGAAAGAGTTTTGGCCGATCTGGCCAGCTGACATCACACCAGAGAATACACACAGGAGAGAAACCTTATATCTGTGCTCAATGTGGGAGGAGTTTTGGTCAATCTGGCCAGCTGACATCACACCAGAGAATACACACAGGAGAGAAACCTTATAGCTGTGATCAATGTGGGAAGAGTTTTGGTCATTCTAGGACTCTGACTCTACACCAGAGAATACACACAGGAGAGAAACCTTATAGCTGTGATCAATGTGGGAAGAGTTTTGGTCAATCTGGCCAGCTGACATCACACCAGATAATACACACAGGAGAGAAATCTTATAGCTGTGGTCAATGTGGAAAGAGTTTTGGTCGATCTGGCCAGCTGACATCACACCAGAGAACACACACAGGAGAGAAACCTTATAGCTGTGTTCAATGTGGGAAGAGTTTTACTCGTTCAACCAGCCTGATATCACACCAGAGAACACACACAGGAGAGAAACCGTATAGCTGTGATCAATGTGGGAAGAGTTTTGTTGCATCTGGCCTTCTGAAGATACACCAGAGAACACACACAGGAGAGAAACCGTATAGCTGTGATCAATGTGGGAAGAGTTTTGTTGCATCTGGCCTTCTGAAGATACACCAGAGAACACACACAGGAGAGAAACCTTATAGCTGTGCTCAATGTGGGAGGAGTTTTGGTCAATCTGGCCAGCTGACATCACACCAGAGAATACACACAGGAGAGAAACCTTATAGCTGTGATCAATGTGGGAAGAGTTTTGGTCATTCTAGGACTCTGACTCTACACCAGAGAATACACACAGGAGAGAAACCTTATAGCTGTGATCAATGTGGGAAGAGTTTTGGTCAATCTGGCCAGCTGACATCACACCAGATAATACACACAGGAGAGAAATCTTATAGCTGTGGTCAATGTGGAAAGAGTTTTGGTCGATCTGGCCAGCTGACATCACACCAGAGAACACACACAGGAGATAAATCTTATACCTGTGGTCAATGTGGGAAGAGTTTTACTTCATCTAGCAATCTGACTGTACACCAGAGAATACACACAGGAGAGAAACCTCATAGCTGTGATCAATGTGGGAAGAGATACACTGATAAAAGATCTCTGATTAAACATCAGAAAATACATGGAGTTGTTTCATGATATCAATGAATTAATGTCACAATGTAGAATGTTTTAACATTGTAGTAGGAGTATTTTAATGATGTCACAATGTAGAACCCTAAACGTTTGTCCCCTGTTCTATTGATTTCAACATGATATGGATATTAGCCTCAGGGGGGAAATCCAGGCTCTGAATTGGAAGAGTACTATTTATGTGATTTAACAAAAAGTGACTAACACAAAAAGAGCTGTGTTACACTTACCATGTTGATGACCCACTTGAATCAAAATGCAACACTTCAAAATGTAGCGATCTGTTTTCTACAAATTGTCCTCTAATCAGGGATGTACACATTATTCCCATATTCTGTGTGTTTTTTGAGCTTTTAGTTTTAACAGGACGCGTAACCTCATCTCCCTTCTGTCACACAAATGATTTTGACATGATAGCGATGAGTGATGACAAATAAGGGTTGTGTTCCTTTGTTTAGCGTCCCCTACATTTAAATGCATCACTCCAAAATGTAGCTGACTGTCTTCTGCAGGTTGTCCTCTAACCAGTGAGGTAAAATATATCTCCCATTTCCATGTGTTTTTTTTAGTTGTGTTAGTTTCAACAGCAAGTACATTCTGATTTCCCCCCTAATCGATATCAGTGATTTATTGCTACTTGTCAAAACAACAGCGTTTCTGGTGCTTGTGCAGTTTATAAGGAGCTTGTTTTAAAAAATATCATTATTGTGGCAGATGTTTGTGTATATACCACATGTTAGGTTTTCAATTGATCCCAAACTGTTTCTGCATATTGGTTATTGATTTGGACATGTTAAACTGTGTTTTGACATTGGGGCTATCCCACCTAGCAACTATGCAACCAAATATTTCATATTTACATTTCATGTAACATTTGGTAATGGTAATTATTTATGCAACCAACTGACAATTATATTGACATTGTGCTTTTAGAATAGCAGGGTTCATTCTCAGATGTGCCAACCCAAATGTACTAGAGCATGACATTGGGGACTGGGCCCAGATCCAACAACATGCCTATCGAGTGATCCCTGAAAAGAGAGAGAAGCTCCACAGTGAGGTGGAAAGTTACTACGGATATTGCAGGAGTTTCCTCTTGAAATCAGACATGTCTGTGGTGAGAACAACCTGGTTGCTGATTGTCTCAAGGGGGGCAGTCAAAATGTTTTGCGTTTTGCCAGTGCGTTGCCATGGATCACAATTTATTTTGACTGTTTTTCCGTATTGGAGATGAGTTTTGTTTGGGCTCGTTTCAAGGGGACGAGAGTTCTAGAAGTTAGTGAGTTTTAGGAAAAATAAATATTGTTTTTAGTTGTTGTTAGACAGACACCATGTTTATATTGGTGATGGTGAAGCATTGTAGTTGATTATAATGTGACATGGAAGTTGTTTTCTGTTGGTGGTGAGCATTCTCTTAAGCTTTTGGTTTTTCCATTTATGTTTTGAGGTTGGACTTAAGCACGTATAGCTCGTTAGCACGTAGGACACACTGATTGGTGTCACCTCGTTAGTCAGTATGTGTTACACCTGTGCTGGCTTGTCCATCTCGTTAGTGGGAAGGTGTTTCACCTGAGCTGGTCCAGGTTCTATTTAAGAGTGTCTGGCCCAGTGCTCCAGTTGTCTTGATAGATGTGGAGAGTCAACACCTTTAGTTGCTCCACCTTTTTGGTTTGCTTCCTGTCTTTAAGTTTGGTGTGGGTTTTTCTTTTGTTTCCCTCTTCTTGGTTAGATTTAGTGGGTCTCATGGTGGGTGTCTTTTAGGTCCCAGTTGTTGTTACTAGTCAACTTTCAGTCGACACCCCCATAGTGTCTTTGAGGACCCCTCCTAAAAAACAAGATTATATTTTGGGTTGGATATTGCATCCAATTAGTGTTTTAATCAATGGCATTTCCTTAGAATGCTAATTGGTCTTTCAGTTGTTAATCTTCTGTTTTTTTTATCCTGTTATTTTTGTGTACTAAATATTTCTGGTTATTTTCATTGTTTTCTCCTGTGAAGCCATTGTGTTGCATCCATGTCTGAAATGTGCTGTATAAATAAAGCTTGATTTGATTTCAACAAATGAACCCAATGACTGATCAATCAACAGACCCTCCATCTTAGTATGAAAAACAGTCTCAATCCCACTTTTCAAGTCTGCTGAAGGTGTGGTGGAGTGGTAAACACCACCCCCGGCTCTACCAGGGGCTTGAGGTGGTCTCCCACAGTTCTGCTTATGTCATGTTCTGTGGCCTTGCCATTCCATTTCTTGACTGCCCCTGCAACACAGAAACACATTTAGTCATATTATATAAAACACTCAAAGTAATGGATATGGAGCATCTACAGCCTCAGTTACACCTGGCACCTAAATGTGACTTCTGTCATCCGATCACTCCAAGCTGCATTAGGTTCAGATCTAGATCTAGGGCCTTTGACATAGTCTGGATGCAGTCAGGCCACTGAATATGCATAAGCAATGTAAAGAGATGGGGTGAATTAGTAGGGAAAAGTACATTTGACACAAATTACCTTCATAATATCAAAGAACAAATGTGTGTGCCTGAGGGGAAATTAACTTTCATACAGCCGAAAGGAGTGAGAAATGACACCAATATCAGTGGACAATTTGCACTAATGTAAATAAACATAGATGATAGAACATATTCCCTTTTGCTGACGTGATGCACCCATGTACCTGTACACAGCCAATCTGTAAATAGCACACACGACTACCTCATCCCCATGTTATTACTTGCTCTTTTCCACCCCAGTATCTCTACTTGCACATCATCATCTGCACATCTATCACTCCAGCTAAATTGTAATTATTTTCGTCTCCAGGGCCTATTTATTACCTCCCTACTCTTCTACATTTGCACACTACATAGATTTTTCAATTTTTCTTTTGTGTACGTTTGTTTACGTGCGTTGTTGTTTGTGTCGCACTGAGAACTAAATGAGAACTTGTTCTCAACTGGCCTACCTGGTTAAATAAATAAAAAAATGGGACATAAATATTTACCATCTAAACAATGTGTGACCTCTCACCTCTGGCTGTAGAAGTGTTCTTCCTAACCAGTCCCTCAACAGCTCTCTGACTGAGCTCCACCCTCACTGGGTCTTCAGAGGAGAGGAAGGCTGAGGAGGGATGGAAGGATGAATGGATCAGTCAGTCAATAAAGTGTAGAGCTGCTGTCTGACAAAATCACTATTTTAGTAGTTCATTAAAGTAAATAATGCTTTATGACTGCTGAATACCAACTATCAATCACTTAGATCATGTACTTTCAGGTAGAGATACATCCTTGGGACGTCCCTAGCCGTTGAAGTTGACATTTAAAATGTTACGGTTAGGGTTTAGGGTAGGGATGTCCCAAGGATCCCAGATAGCATTGACCATTGTGCATTTGTAACCGATGTGAAATGGCTAGCTAGTTAGCGGGGTGTGCACTAAGAGCGATGGTAACGATGTTTCGTGGGAGGCAGTTGTTGATGTGTGTAGAGGGTCCCTGGTTGAAGTTGACATTTAAAATGGTTACGGTAGAGACGTCCCAAGGATGCCGGATAGCATTAGAAACTACAACTCCCTACTACATCACACAGTTCAGGCTGGGTCTGATTTATCTCTGTGTTGTGAAAAATCTATGTTAACCTCTTTAAGTTTATATGACATCTAATGTGTTGAAGGATCTTTAAGGTTGAGAAGTTTATGTGTATGTTTGTGTGGGTCTGTAACCACACACCCTCTCAGCAGACAGGCCAAAGGCTGACCAGCTACATTATTGCAATTCTTATCATATAAAGGTTGATTGTTTGAATAAATGACAAGGTCTCTCCTGATTGGTTAGAATTTCCACCACAATGTGCAATAACAATGATGGACCAGACTCATAGTACAGAATGAATGACTGACAACATCAGTTCACCGTCTCACCTCATACTGTATTAGAGCAGCAGCAGCTGACTGCCCGGTTCAACATCAGTTCACCGTCTCACCTCATACTGTATTAGAGCAGCAGCAGCTGACTGCCCGGTTCAACATCAGTTCACCGTCTCACCTCATACTGTATTGGAGCAGCAGCAGCTGACTGCCCAGTTCAACGTCAGTTCACCGTCTCACCTCATACTGTATTGGAGCAGCAGCAGCTGACTGCCCGGTTAAACATCAGTTCACCGTCTCACCTCATACTGTATTGGAGCAGCAGCAGCTGACTGCCCGGTTCAACATCAGTTCACCGTCTCACCTCATACTGTATTGGAGCAGCAGCAGCTGACTGCCCGGTTCAACATCAGTTCACCGTCTCACCTCATACTGTATTAGAGCAGCAGCAGCTGACTGCCCGGTTCAACATCAGTTCACCGTCTCACCTCATACTGTATTGGAGCAGCAGCAGCTGACTGCCCAGTTCAACGTCAGTTCACCGTCTCACCTCATACTGTATTGGAGCAGCAGCAGCTGACTGCCCGGTTCAACATCAGTTCACCGTCTCACCTCATACTGTATTGGAGCAGCAGCAGCTGACTGCCCAGTTCAACATCAGTTCACCGTCTCACCTCATACTGTATTGGAGCAGCAGCAGCTGACTGCCCAGTTCAACATCAGTTCACCGTCTCACCTCATACTGTATTGGAGCAGCAGCAGCTGACTGCCCAGTTCAACATCAGTTCACTGTCTCACCTCACACTGTATTGGAGCAGCAGGAGCTGACTGCCCAGTTCAACATCAGTTCACCGTCTCACCTCATACTGTATTGGAGCAGCAGCAGCTGACTGCCCGGTTCAACATCAGTTCACCGTCTCACCTCATACTGTATTGGAGCAGCTGACTGCCCAGTTCAACATCAGTTCACCGTCTCACCTCATACTGTATTGGAGGAGCAGCAGCAGCTGACTTGATCGTTGATGCTAATCATCATGTACTAGGACTGGAGACCACAGCAGCGATTCTTTTCTACCTTTTCAATGAGGCAGGGGTGAGGACATCATCCTGCTATTTTGACAGTCCCTGAAGGACAATACAGAAGAGGTATTTTCTCTTATTCCTTCCCTTTCTCTAATGTATTTTGTAATAAAATGATCAAGTGTAGTAAGATCATTGCTTTACTTTACTAGGACTGGAGACCACAGCAGTGATTCTGCTCTTGCCCTACCTCTTCAATGAGGACCCGAGTGGCCTTTATGTCCGTGACAAGGTATGCCTATGCACCAATCACCCGTTTCTTCATGAACAAGAAAGAAGCACTATACAAAGTAAATGGATTATTTATTATTGGCTGACATGTCTGCAGAAATGTTGCAATTTTGTAATGTGTTTTTTTTGTGTAAATTGTTTTGTAAATATTAGTTCACATTTGTGGTGCCACTAAATAAACAATTAATTACTTAAATCAATATTGTTATTATTATTCCCCCCCCAAAAAATAGAATGGAGGACAGAAAAAAAATTGTTATTAAAATATGTTTTTGTAATGCAGGGAGGGTGGACAGGGAGTTCAAAAATGAACCCCAAAAGATTCTTTGAGGAACCATTATAAGGGGTTCTTCAAATAACTTATAGGGGTTTCCCACAAAAGGTTCTTCAAATAACTTTTAGGGGTTCCCCCACAGTTTCAATTTGAAGAACCCCTACTTTTTAGAGTGTATATTGATAAATCTCACCTTGTCCGAGAGACATTTACATAGTTACACACAGCCCAGTTTGGGATGACTATTTTGGGGCGAAATAGCGGCCACAACAGACAGACCTGATATGGCCCATAATTCGACGTCACGGGCTGACTGGGTATGACCAAAGTTATTCTGTTTAGCTGCACTTTGTAGTACATTTTTACACTATAATAAATGTTTCTGATGCCACATCGCCCGTTTTCAAAGGGAGTCGTTGGTTTTTAGATGCAGTCGCTTTTTAGCTTTTTGTCTGAAAGTATTTTCTCAACTGCGATACCAACTCCAGTCAGCAGATGGCAAAGTGCGTCTTACAGGTGATTCTGCCACTGTGACGTATAATCTAGTGGACGGGACGCTCTTCAACAACTAGTCAGCCACCTTGGTTCACTAACTTTATGGAAAAATATTTTTTCAATAAATCTAGTAACTCCTCTCTTCCATCCCCCCCCCCCCCCCCCCCCCCCCCCCCCCCCCCCAGGCCTTAAGGGCAGTTTTATTTCAAATGTAGTACCCGGACGGAGAAAATCCAATAAGCGTTTTATAGTTTCATTCTTAGGGAAACTTACCCTAAAGTGGTCATACTGGGAAAATACAGGAATACACACTCAGAGCCTCCTGACTGTGCCCTGTTAACACCTCCAAGGTGCCCCCCTCACACAGGAATACACACTACAAGGCTTTTCTAAAAACTACACTTTGCGTGTTTCGCTCACCTCTTTTTTTTTTAACTAGGTTTGAGATTTGGTATCCACTCGGCTCACTGCCTCTCAAATCAAAGGTGGGTCTATCTGCTCCATTCCCAAAGTGTGGTCTCCCTGAGATCCCAAGTTTGAGGGATCCCTGGTGCACCATTTACCCAGGTTGTCAGGAGCGGTCACCAAGTGAAGATTAACATCCCCAAATGTGGTTAATTTCTTTAATATCAAATGAGGAGACAAACTTATCACACAAGTCAGAGATATTCTTAAACTAAATCTTTATTCACTTATTAATAAGGAAGCAGATCAATACAACAAACACACATAAAGTGAATCAATTGAGTGCTCTACGATAATGATGGCTGGTTGACAAATCACCCCCAGATGATTCGTTGAGAGGCACGAGACAAAAGTACAAAGGTCTTTTATAGCCAAGATACACCCCTTTCAATCTACATGATGACTAGCAGATGTATAGAACGGGTCACAAGATTAATATTTGGATGAAAGATACCTATAATTCTCAGCAGACAGTATCTGCTGTAAAAACAGTACTCTTTGTGTAGAGAGCAGGGTCTGGCCCTGGGGTCATCTCTCCCTGGTACCATATAGAACAGAAACATTAACTCATGTTGTAACATTAACTGAATTATGGTCCCATGTAGCTCAGTAGTGCAGCGCCACAGTTGTGGGTTCGATTCCCACGGGGGACTAGTATAAAAAATAAAAATGTATGCACTCACTACTACTCTAAGTCGTTCTGGATAAGAGCGTCTGCTAAATGACGTAAATGTAATGTAAATGTAATTCATGCTCTGAAATGCGGTCTCTTTAGGTTTTATCACACAAAAGACATTGTAAATCTCCTTTCAGTGTTATCTCCCAGAGGCCCATCCTCAGTAGAACACAGACGCAATAGTTCTAAGAACCCTCTATTCTGTTGCATAAAACAACCATTTGATGCAATAAAAGTATTATAACATAAAGTTGCAGTTTTGCTCTCAGTGTCCACTTAAAGTTGACTAGTAACAACAACTGGGACCTAAAAGACACCCACCATGAGACCCACTAAATCTGCCCAAGAAGAGGAAAACAAAAAAAAAAAACACACCAAACTTACAGACAGGAAGCAAACCAAAAAGGTGGAGCAACTAAAGGTGTTGACTCTCCATATCTATTAAGACAACTGGAGCACTGGGCCAGACACTCTTAAATAGAACCTGGACCAGCTCAGGTGAAACACCTTCCCACTAACGAGATGGACAAGCCAGCACAGGTGTAACACATACTGACTAACGAGGTGACACCAATCTGTGCGTCCTACGTGCTAACGAGCTATACGTGCTAACGAGCTATACGTGCTAACGAGCTATACGTGCTAACGAGCTATACGTGCTAACGAGCTATACGTGCTAACGAGCTATACGTGCTAACGAGCTATACGTGCTAACGAGCTATACGTGCTAACGAGCTATACGTGCTAAAGTCCAACCTCAAAACATAAATGGAAAAACCAAAGTCTGTAACACCTTCCCCTTAGGACAACAAATATATTTTATATTTATGACTCAATTTATTAGGATTGTTAATAAAATTGATTATAGACCGATTTATTATACTGCGTCCATGTGTATAAGCTGAAAGTACGTTGAAATTAAATAGTTTTCTTTTCAACTTTCAACTAAAACCAAACTTATATTGTACGTCGGGAATAGTCTTATTTTCAACAACATTTTGCTAGGTGGGATATCCCCAATGTCGACATTTTGCTAGGTGGGATATCCCCAATGTCACAGTTTAAACGTGTCCAAATCAATAGTCCAAATGCAGAAACAGTTTGTGATAAATTGAAAACCTAAACGTAAAATGTACTATACACAAACATCTGCCACAACATTCACATTACTTGTATTTTTTAAACAAGCTCCTTATAAACTGCACAAGCACCAGAAACACTGTTGTTTTGACAAGTAGCAATAAATCACTGATATCGATTAGGGGGGAAATCAGGTTGTACCTGCTGTTGAAACTAACACAACTAAAAAAAACACATGGAAATGGGAGATATATTTTACCTCACTCGTTAGAGGACAACCTGCAGAAAACAGTCAGCTACATTTTGGAGTGATGCATTTAAATCTAGGGGTCGCTAAACAAAGGAACACAACACTTATTTGTCATCACTCAACGATATCATGTTGAAATCATTTGTGTGACAGAAGGGATATGAGGTTGCACGTCCTGTTAAAACTAACAGCTCAAAAACCACACAGAATCTGGGAGTAATGTGTACATCCCTGGTTAGAGGACAATTTGTAGAAAACAGCTTGCTACATTTTGAAGTGTTGCATTTTGATTCAAGTGGGTCACCAACGTGGGAAGTGTAACAGGGACAAATGTTTAGGCTTCTACATTGTGACATCATTAAAATACTCCTACTACAATGTTTAAACATTCTACATTGTGACATCATTAAAATACTCCTACTACAATGTTAAAACATTCTACATTGTGATATCATTAAAATACTCATTCTACAATGTTAAATCATTCTACATTGTGACATCATTAAAATACTCCTACTACAATGTTAAAACATTCTACACTGTGACATTATTTCATTGATATCATGAAACAACTCCATGTATACTTTATGTTTAATCAGAGATCTTTTATCAGAGTATCTCTTCCCCTGTGTGTGTCCGCTTGTGTATATTCAGGCTTTTTAGCCAAGTAAAACTCTTCCCACATTGATCACAGCTATATGGTTTCTCTCCTGTGTGTGTTCTCTGGTGTGTAGTCAGAGAGCTAGATTTAGCAAAACTCTTCCCACATTGATCACAGCTATATGGTTTCTCTCCTGTGTGTGTTGAAATGAGTGCATTTCACATTACTATTGGATTACAACTGTTAGGCTCGTTTGAATCTCCTGCTTAATATGTTTGTGTTATTGTCGCAAATCAACTGCTTTATACTTATAAAACACTTCAACCAGTAAAATGCTCTTTAGCTAGCGTTGCCATCAGCCTGAAACTGAGGGTTTGTACATTAAGTGTTTAACAAATTGGCCCATAACTTCCCCTAACAACAACATAGACCTACTGTAGGACCCATAACTTCACCTAACAACAAGATAGACCTACTGTAGGACCCATAACTTCACCTAAAAATAACATAGACCTACTGCAGGACCCATAACTTCACCTAACAACAACATAGACCTACTGTAGGACCCATAACTTCACCTAACAACAACATAGACCTACTGTAGGACCCATAACTTCCCCTAATAACATAGACCTACTGTAAGACCCATAACTTAACCTAACAATAACATAGATCTACTGTAGGACCCATAACTTCACCTAACAATAACATAGACCTACTGTAGGACCCATAACATAAACATAGACCTACTGTAGGGCCCATAACTTAACCTAACAACAACATAGACCTACTGTAGGACCCATAACATAGACCTAGGACTATAAATCATTTAATATTTCAAGTGAAACATGGAAACTAAAATGGCTTTGTCATAACATTTCATAACCTGATCACCAGATAATTTTGTGAATAATCCCACTAGGCTACTCTGTAATGTGTTGTCATTCTAAATGTCCTGAATAAAGGAAAATAGCTCTGTGTGTTGTACAATAGCCTATCCATCAAGGAACAGTTCTCTACACATTATGAGCTAAGTATCTCTGTGTGCAAACAGACAAACGAGACACTACTGTAAATCAAGCAGACAATAACACATTATAAACATCAATTTGTTAGGGATGTTGGATCCAACGTGGAGCACGGCATAACTGTCTTTACCAGAGTAATGAATGAAGAAGCACTTTGGTTGTTGTTGCATGTTGTGATGTTTGTCATTTTTTAGATATTTTTATTTTTAACTTTATTTAACTAAGTTAGTTAAGAACAAATTATTTTTTTCAATGACGGCCTAGGAACAGTGAAGGACTGCCTTGTTCAGGGGCAGAACGACAGATCTTTACGATCTTGCAACCTTTCGGTTATTAGTCCAACGCTCTAACCACTAGGCTACCTGCTGTCCCGATTTGACTGGCATTCAAAAAATGATTTCCTGGATCAGCTGATGATAGTTGAACATGTAACTGTAACCAAACAGCTACAGTATTAAGAATTATGTGTAATTATTGAAGAACCGCGTTAATGACAGTATCGATTTGGGTGTTGTCAATAAAGTTAAGGTGACTCTCGGTTAGAACCATTGGATTTAGCAAACTCTGAAATGATTTAGGATTTCTGTGCCCATGAAAACTGTTTTCTCAGCATAACATAAGGAGACACTAAATGTTACGTAGGTAGAGTGTATTTTAGAGATCTGAATACAAAAAACTGTAGGAACAGGAAAATAACCTAAACCACAAGGCCAAATCTACACTGGAGGAGCAAACCAAGATGACATTGAATGTTCCTGAGTGGCCTAGTTACAGTTTGGACTTAAATCGTCTTGAAGGTCTATGGAAAGACTTGAAAATGGCTTTCTAGCAATGATCAACAACCAACTTGACAGAACAGGAAGGATTTTAAAAGAATAATGAATATTCACATGAAGATCAGTCTCCTATTGGATGACATCACGACTTCCCATCAAGCCAACTCCTTGAAGGCCTTACTATGACATCACTCACTCCTTCTAGTTTGCAGTTGTCTAAAAAACACTATTTTGCTCAAAACTTTTATTTGTTTCCCTTTAGTGTGTTTATACTTTACTGTATTTATATATCACTTTTCAACAGGAAAATTTTGAAAATAATCACTGGAGGAAGTCATGAACAATTCACAGTACAAAAACATATTCAAGTATAGAATGCCCTTTCAAAAATCACACATTACTTCAACAACTGCAGAGTTTGTGCCCCTGTCTTATAAGATAGTACTCACTGTATTTACTGGTGTTAATCAGATCAATGGCCCTGTTTTATAAGATAGTACTCACTGTATTTACTGGTGTTAATCAGATCTCCAGTCCTCTGTTCTTCATCCTCCTCTAATGTGACAGTAATCTCCCCCTCTTCATCCTCCACTCCAAAAACTTCATCTTCCTCCTTTTCTTTCACAGAAAAATCCTCCTCCTCTTTCACTCCATAAACTCTGAACGCGTCTTTCTCTTCTTCTTTCACTGTAACAGCATCACCCTCTACTTCTTGTTTTACTGTGACATCCTCTTCTTCCTTCTCCTCTTTCACGACAATGTTCAGCCCCAGAGCTTCTTTCTCCGTCCAGCAGATCACCTCTTCTTTAACGAGAGGGGAGAAGTTTATGGAGCTCATGGTCGGGGATGTTAGCTAGCTAGCTATCATTAGCGACTAGGCTAGTGCTAACTTAACCAGCCAGCTACTATAGCTGACTAATACAAAATAACGTAATATTGAATTAAATAGGTTGACAAGTAGATACGACCTAAGTGTGTCGAAAACACAGTAGGTAATACACACCGAAAGCGTATAAATAGCTTGAATCTTTCGGCTATGTTGGCTAGCAAGCTACCGAGGTGGTTGACGAGCTGTTTATGAAGAACCGTCCACTAGATTATACGTCACGCTGGCAGCGTCGCCTGAAAGACGCACATCGCCGTCTGCTGACTGGAGGGGAAACGCAGTTGAGGATCATATTTTATTTTCAGACAAAGATCATTTTAAATGGATTTAATTAAATGATACCATTATATTGAGACATACAAAGACAGGAATGTGTTGATTGATTAGTGCGAATAAAAAATGTTTACCACAGCATATTTAAGGCAGTTTCATTAAGTTATACTACATCTAAATTAGCAGCTAGCTACTAATTAGCAGCTAGCTACTATAATGAACAGACTAGGTCTATACTGCTCCTACATGGTGTAACAATACATCATCTAGATGTATATAATGAACAGACTAGGTCCATACTGCTCCTACATGGTGTAACAATACATCATGTAGATGTATATAATGAACAGACTAGGTCTATACTGCTCCTACATGGTGTAACAATACATCATGTAGATATATATAATGAACAGACTAGGTCTATACTGCTCCTACATTATTATGTATTATTATGTGTTATTTATTTCTCCTTTATTTAACCAGGTCGGCCAGTTGAGAACAAGTTCTCATTTACAACTGCGACCTGGCCAAGATAAAGCAAAGCAGTGAGACAAAAACAACAACAAAGAGTTACACATAAACAAACATTCAGTCAACAACCAAACCAAAAACCACACAGAATCTGGGAGTAATGTGTACATCCCTGGTTAGAGGACAATTTGTAGAAAACAGCTAGCTACATTTTGAAGTGTTGCATTTTGATTCAAGTGGGTCACCAATATGGTAAGTGTAACACAGCTCTTTTTGTGGTAGTCACTTTTTGTTAAATTACATAAATACTACCCTTTCAATTCAGAGCCTGGATTTTCCCCCTGAGGCTGATATCCATATCATGTTGAAATCAAATGATAAGGGGGCAAACATTTAGGCTTCTACATTGTGACATTATTAAAATAATCCTACTCCAAAGTGTTAACATTCTACATTAATTCATTGATATCATGAAACAATTCCTTCATGTATTTTCTGATGTTTGATCAGACACCTTTTATCAGAGTATCTCTTGTCACATTGATTACAGCTATAAGGTTTCTCTCCTGTGTGTGTTCTCTGGTGTTGAGTCAGACCGCTAGATGAGGTAAAACGCTTCCCACATTGAGTACAGCTATAAGGTTTCTCTCCTGTGTGTGTTCTCTGGTGTGATATCAGGCTGCATAGCTGAGTAAAACTCTTCCCACATTGATCACAGGTATAAGCTTTCTCTCCTGTGTGTGTTCTCTGGTGTATAGTCAGCTGGCCAGATCGACCAAAACTCTTCCCACATTGACGACAGCTATACGGTTTCTCTCCTGTGTGTATTCTCTGGTGTAGAGTCAGATTGCTAGATGTAGTAAAACTCTTCCCACATTGACCACAGCTGTAAGGTTTCTCTCCTGTGTGTGTTCTCTGGTGTAGAGTCAGAGTGCTAGATGCACCAAAACTCTTCCCACATTGACCACAGCTGTAAGGTTTCTTTCCTGTGTGTGTTCTCTGGTGTAGAGTCAGAGTGCTAGATGCACCAAAACTCTTCCCACATTGACCACAGCTGTAAGGTTTCTCTCCTGTGTGTGTTCTCTGGTGTAATGTAACCTGGCCATATGTAGTAAAACTCTTCCCACATTGACCACAGCTGTAAGATTTCTCTCCTGTGTGTGTTCTCTGGTGTAGAGTCAGAGTGCTAGATGCACCAAAACTCTTCCCACATTGACCACAGCTGTAAGGTTTCTCTCCTGTGTGTGTTCTCTGGTGTAGAGTCAGAGTGCTAGATGCACCAAAACTCTTCCCACATTGACCACAGCTGTAAGGTTTCTCTCCTGTGTGTGTTCTCTGGTGTAGAGTCAGAGTAATAGATGCACCAAAACTCTTCCCACATTGATCACAGCTATAAGGTTTCTCTCCTGTGTGTGTTCTCTGGTGTGATATCAGGCTGGTTGACCGAGTAAAACTCTTCCCACATTGATCACAGCTATAAGGTTTCTCTCCTGTGTGTGTTCTCTGGTGTGATATCAGGCTGGTTGACCGAGTAAAACTCTTCCCACATTGATCACAGCTATAAGGTTTCTCTCCTGTGTGTGTTCTCTGGTGTGATATCAGGCTGGTTGACCGAGTAAAACTCTTCCCACATTGATCACAGCTATAAGGTGTCTCTCCTGTGTGTGTTCTCTGGTGTAGAGTCAGATTGCTAGATGTAGTAAAACTCTTCCCACATTGACCACAGCTGTAAGGTTTCTCTCCTGTGTGTGTTCTCTGGTGTCGAGTCAGATTACAAGATGTAGTAAAACTCTTCCCACATTGACCACAGTTATAAGGTTTCTCTCCTGTGTGTGTTCTCTGGTGCACTTTTAGATCACTAGATGTAGTAAAACTCTTCCCACATTGACCACAGCTGTAAGGTTTCTCTCCTGTGTGTATTCTCTGGTGTAGAGTCAGATGGCCAGATGTAGTACATCTCTTCCCACATTGACCACAGCTATAAGGTTTCTCTCCTGTGTGTGTTCTCTGATGAATTTTAATGCCTGATGAGGTGAATCTCTTCCCACAGTCAGAGCAGCAGTGAGTTCTCTTCCCTGTGGATCTCTGCAGGTGTTTATTGATGTGTTCTGATCTGGAGAGACTCTTCTCTGCCTCGTCAGCATCATGAGGTTGTTGAGGCTCCCCAGAGGATCCACGATAGTTCGGTATCTCTCCTGTGTGAACAACAAAGTCAGACAGATGATTAAAGGCCCACAACAGCGGTAATCCACTGTAAAAGGTGATGTCAACAGCGTAGCCATGATGTTGTACAACAATTGATGTCTGTAATGAATGTTAAAATTATTCGACAATTGTCTTAACCTCTCTGGGGTAGGTGGGACGCAATCGTCCCACCTGGCCAATAGCCAGGGAAAATACAGAGCGCCATATTCAAATAAAATGATATAAAGATCAAACTTTCATTAAATCACACATTTAAGATACCAAATTAAAGCTACACTCGTTGTGAATCCAGCCAACATGTCAGATTTCAAAAAGGCTTTTCGGTGAAAGCATAAGATGCTATTATCTGATTACAACAGTAAACAAAGAGAGTAGCATATTTCAACACTGCAGGCACGACACAAAACGCAGAAATAAAAATATAATTCATGCCTTACCTTTGACGAAATTCTTTTGTTGGCACTCCAATATGTCCCACAAACATCACAAATGGTCCTTTTGTTCGATTAATTCCGTCGATATATATCCAAAATGTCAATTTATTTGGCACGTTTCATCCAGAAAAACACAGCTTCCAACTTGCGCAACGTCACTACAAAATATATCAAAAGTTACAAGGAAACTTTACCAAAACATTTCAAACTACTTTTGTAATACAACGTTAGGTATTTTTAAACGTTAATAAATTGATCAAATTGAAGACGGGATGATCTGTGTTCAATACAAAAAGAAAACAAACTGACGCAACTTTTTTGGTAATGTGCCTCTCTCAAACAATTTACTTCAAGTGACCCTCCTTTACTATGGCCGTACTTCTTCATTACACAAAGGAATAACCTCAACCAATTTCGAAAGACTGGTGACATCCAGTGGAAGTGGTAGGAACTACAAACAAGTCCCTTAGAAATCTGGTTTCCCAATGAAAACTCATTGAAAAGACAGTGACCTCAAAAAAATAAAAAATCTGAATGGTTTGTCCTCAGGGTTTCTTCTGTTATGCTCACAGACATGATTCAAACAGTTTTAGAAACTTCAGAGTGTTTTCTATCCAAATCTAATAATACTAATAATATGCATATTTTATATTCTGGGGATGAGTAGAAGGAAGTTGAAATTGGGCACGCTATTTATCCAAAAGTGAAAATGCTGCCCCCGAAGAAGTTATAGGCCCTTTTCTGCGTTTGTTTGTGCATTGCCACAATTTCAGCAATCTGGTTGTAGAAACTCCTCCCTGGTAATGAGGAAACCACTAGTTATGGATGTAGTATATCTGCTAATGAGGAAACCACTAGTTATGGACGTAGTGTACCTGCTAATGAGGAAACCACTAGTTATGGATGTAGTATATCTGGTAATGAGGAAACCTCTAGTTACGGATGTAGTATATCTGGTAATGAAGAAACCACTATTTATGGATGTAGTATATCTGCCTGGAGCAAAAATGGTGAGCAAAGATTTTAGTTTTTCACAATGTATTCTGAATGTGAATGGGGGAAAACTCAGGGGAGTAACCTCCATTTCCAGGTTGCTTATGAGTGCATTTCACACTACTTTGGATTATAATTATAAGGCTCGTTTGAATGTCCTGCTTAATATAATGTTTTTGTCATCATCGCAAATCAACCGCTGTATTTAAAAAACACTTCAACCAGTAAAATGCTCTTTGTCTTTTCCATCAACCTGACAATGAGGGTTTGTACACGGTTTGCCAAATTGGCCCATAACTTCACCTAACAACAAATATACCTGTAATGAACGAAGAAGCACTTTGGTTGTTGTTGCATGACATACATAGACCTACTGTAGGACCCATAACAATAACATAGACCTACTGTAGGACCCAAAACTTCACCTAACAACAACATAGACCTACTGTAGGACCCAAAACTTCACCTAACAACAACATAGACCTACTGTAGGACCCAAAACTTCACCTAACAACAACATAGACCTACTGTAGGACCCAAAACTTCACCTAACAACAACATAGACCTACTGTAGGACCCATAACAATAACATAGACCTACCGTAGGACCCATAACTTCACCTAACAATAACATAGACCTACTGTAGGACCCAAAACAATAACAGACCTACTGTAGAACCCATAACCTCACCTAACAATAACGTAGACCTACTGTAGGACCCATAACAATAACAGACATACTGTAGGACCCATAACAATAACATAGACCTACTGTAGGACCCATAACTTCACCTAACAACAAATAAAGGAAAATAGCTCTGTGTGTTGTACAATAGCCTATCCATCAAGGAACTGTTCTCTACACATTATGAGCAAAAGTATCTGTGTCCAAACAGACTAACGAGACCCGACAGTAAATCAAGCAAACAATAACATTACAAACATCAATTTGTTAGGGATGTTGGATCCAACGTGGAGCACGGCATAACTGTCTTTACCAGAGTAATGAATGAAGAAGCACTTTGGTTGTTGTTGCATGTTGTGATGTTTGTCATGTGACTGTCATTCAGAAAATTATTTCCTGGATCAGCTGATGATAGTTGAACATGTGACTGTAACTAAACAGCTACAGTATTAAGAATTATGTGTAATTATTGAAGAACAGCGTTAATGACAGTATCCACTTGGGTGTTGTCAATAAAGTTATGATTATTATTTTTTTATTTTTTTATTTAACATAATGATATGTTATATATAATGAACATAAAGATAGTTTAACCAGGTAGGTCAGTTGAGAACAAGTTCTCATTTAGAACTGCAACCTGGCCAAGATAAAGCAAAGCAGTGTGACAAAAACAACGCATCGTTACACGTGGGATAAACAAACATACAGTCAATAACACAATAGAAAAATCTATATACAGTGTGTGCAAATGGAGTACGGAGGTAAGGCAATAAATAGGCCATAGTATCAAAGTAATTACAATTTAGCAAATTAACACTGGAGTGATAGATGTGCAGATGATGATGTGCAAGTAGAAATACTGGATGTGCAAAAGAGCAAAAAAAGTAAAAAACATGGGGACGAGGTAGGCAATTGGATGGGCTACTTACAGATGGGCTGTGTACAACTGCAGCGATCGGTAAGCTGCTCAGATAGCTGATGCTTAAAGTTAATGAGGGAGATATAAGTCTCCAACTTCAGCGATTTTTGCAATTCTTTCCAGTCATTGGCAGCAGAGAACTCGAAGGAAAGGCGGCCAAAGGAGGTGTTGGCTTTGGGGATGAACTGTGAGATATACGTGCTGGAGCGCGTGCTACGGGTGGGTGTTGCTATGGTGACCAGTGAACTGAGATAAGGCGGAGCTTTACCTAGCAAAGACTTATAGATGACCTGGAGCCAATTGTTTTGGCGTCGAACATTTAGCGAGGGTCAGCCAACAAGAGCATCCAGTGTTGGAGGCATCGCCGATCCGTTTTACGAGGGTGTTTTGCAGCGTGAAGGAGGCTTTGTTGCGAAATAGGAAGCCAATTCTAGATAACAATTTGGATTGGAGATGCTTACTGTGAGTCTGGAAGGAGAGTTTACAGTCTAACCAGACACCTAGGTATTTGTAGTTGTCCACATATTCTAAGTCAGAACTGTCCAGAGTAGTGATGCTTGTCGGGTGGCCGGGTGCGGGCAGCAATCGGTTGAAGAGCATGCATTTAGTTTTACTTGCTTTTAAGAGCAGTTGGAGGCCACAGAAGGAGTGTTGTATGGCATCTCGTCTGGAGGTTTGTTAGTTTGTTAGTTGGTGAACCAGGCGAGTCTCCGATTTGACTGAATTCTGTCAGAGAAGTAGTTGGTGAACCAGGCGAAACAGTCTTTTGAGAAACCAAGGCGGTTGAGTCTGCCGATAAGAATACGGTGATTAACAGAGTCGAAAGCCTTGGCCAGGTCGATGAAGACGGCTGCACAGTACTGTCTTTATCGATGGCGGTTAATGATATCGTTTAGGACCTTGAGCGTGGCTGAGGTGCACCCATGACCAGCTCTGAAACCAGATTGCATAGCGGAGAAGGTACGGTGGGATTCGAAATGGTTGGTAATCTGTTTGTTAACTTGGCTTTCGAAGAACTTAGAAAGGCAGGGCAGGATGGATATAGATCTGCAACAGTTTGGGTCTAGAGTGTCACCCCCTTTGAAGAGGGGGATGACCGCGGCAGCTTTCCAATCTTTGGGAATCTCAGATGATACGAAAGAGAGGTTGAACAGACTAGTAATAGGGGTTGCAACAATTTTGGCAGATCATTTTAGAAAGAGAAGGTCCAGACTGTCTAGCCCGGCTGATTTGTAGGGGTCCAGATGTTGCAGCTCTTTCGGAACATTAGCTATCTGGATTTGGGTAAAGGAGAAATGGTGGGGGCTTTGGCGGGTTGCTGTTGAGGGTGCCTGGCAAAGCATGCCAAGGCGTAGAAAAATGCTTATTGAAATTCTCGATTATCGTGGAGTTATCGGTGGTGACAGTGTTTCCTAGCCTCAGTGCAGTGGGCAGCTGGGATGAGGTGCTCTTGTTCTCCATGGACTTTACAGTGTCCCAAAAGTTTTTGGAGTTAGAGCTACAGGATGCAAATTTCTGTTTGAAAAAGCTAGCCTTTGCTTTCTTAACTGACTGTGTGTATTGGTTCCTGACTTATCTGAAAAGTTGCATATCGCAGGAACTATTCGATGCTCGTGCAGTACGCCACAGGATGTTTTTGTGCTGGTCGAGGGCAGTCAGGTCTGGAGTGAACCAAGGGCAATATCTGTTCTTAGTTACACATTTTTTGAAAGGGGCATGCTTATTTAAGGTGGTGAGGAAATTACTTTTAAAGAACAACCAGGCATCCTCTACTGACGGGATGAGGTCAAAATCCTTCCAAGATACCCGGGCCAGGTCGATTAGAAAGGCCTGCTTGCAGAAGTGTTTGAGGGAGCGTTTGACAGTGATGAGGGGTGGTCGTTTGACCGCGGACCCATAACGGATGCAGGCAATGAGGCAGTGATCGCTGAGATCCTGATTGAAAACAGCAGAGGTGTATTTGGAGGGCAAGTTGGTCAGGATAATATCTATGAGGATGCCCATGTTTACGGATTTAGGGTTGTACCTGGTGGGTTCCTTGATAATTTGTGTGAGATTGAGGGCATCTAGCTTGGATTGTAGGACGGCCGGGGTGTTAAGCATATCCCAGTTTAGGTCACCTAATAGAACGGACTCTGAAGATAGATGGAGGGGGCAATCAATTCACATATGGTGTCCAGGGCACAGCTGGGAGCCGAGGGGGGTCTATAACAGGTGGAAACAGTGAGAGACTATTTCTGGAAAGATTCATTTTTAAAATTAGAAGCTCGAACTGTTTGGGCATGGACTGGAAAGTATGATACAACTTTGCAGGCCATCTCTGCAGTAGATTGCAACTCTCTTTTTGACAGTTCTATCTTGACGGAAAATGTTGTAGTTGGGTATTGAGATTTCAGAATTTTTGGTGGCCTTCCTAAGCCAGGATTCAGACACGGCAAGGACATTAAAGTTGGCAGGGTGTGCTAAAGCAGTGAGTAAAACAAACTTAGGGAGGAGGCTTCTGATGTTAACATGCATGAAACCAAGGCTTTTTCGAATATTGAAGTCAACAAATGAGAGTGCCTGGGGACACACAGGGCCTGAGTTAACCTCTACGTCACCCGAGGAACAGAGGAGTAGAATGAGGGTACGGCTAAAGGCTATCAGAACTGTTCGTCTAGTGCAGGGGTGTCAAACTCATTTCGCATCGTGGGCCACATACGGCCTAGGGAGATGTCAAGTGGGCCGGACCATTAAAATTATACCATACTCTGCTATAAATAACCAAAATATCATGTCTTTCCTTTGTTTTGGTGTAAAGAAGCACAAGAACATTAGGAAAATATTGAAATTTAATGAACTATCCTTTTACAAAACATTTCATGAAACACCTCATATTTCCTTAGACAAATGTGCAATTTACTTTTATCATTCACAAATATGCATTGCAACTGATCCCACTGATTGTACAAAGGCACAAAACTTTAATTGGTACTGAAAAAATATAGTAATGCACTTTAAGATTAAATGAGACTTTTAAAGAAAGGAATTTTTAAACCACTTACACATACGCATATAAAATCTAAATGTAATCCCTGCGTACACCTTACAAACTAAGGAGAGCGATTTTAAATGTGTAATGAAGAAAGTGTTCGCCTGTCCTGTAAATCTGTAAACTTCATACATGAAACATACATACACATACAATACATACTGAAAATTTATGGAGTTGTATGAACAGTAGAATTCCATCACACAACTTTTGTTTTGAAGCTGCTGACTAACATTAAAGTGCACATTTTTTAAATCACCACAGTAAGGATTCATCTTCACAGAGCTGTATTCTTTCAATGCAAACAGTATCTAAGGCAGCATTTTAAAGGTGTTAGTCTAGTCTGGACTTGTATTTGTTCCTGAAACTTGGCATCTTTTGGCCTGTACAAGTGCATCAACACCAGGTGTCATGTCCTGACTAGCTGTCACTTTCAGAATGTCATTTAAGTGCTTGTTTGTGAGCCTTGAACGCATTTTTGTTTTATTGATATTCATCACTGAGAAAATTTGTTCACAAAGGTAGGTTGTCCCAAACATGCACAAAATTTTAGCAGCCAGGGCTGTTAATTTGGGGTACCCTGGTAGTAGATACTGATAAAATCTGTCCAGACCTACAGAGGCAAATTTGCCCTTCAAATCTGCATCACACTGCAAATCAATTATCTCTAGCTGAATTTCGACCGGCAGATCAGAAGCTTTAACTGTGAAAGGTGAGCGAAAAACTGAAAATTCTGTCTCAAGTTCACCAAATACCTGAAAACGTTTCTCAAACTCCCGCAGTAGTCCTGCAATTTTGTCTTTGTACCGTTTCATGTCCGCATCAGGTCTGGTCACACACACATCTCTCAGACAGGGGAAATGAGCAGGGTTGCCATTTGCCAGTTGCATCTCCCACAAAGTCAGCTTCAACTTAAATGCATGTATGTTGTCAGAAAACTGTGTGACAACTTTTTTGCGGCCTTGCAACATTTTGTTCAGATTGTTCAAGTGTTCAGTAATATCAACCAAGAATGCAAGGTCCCGTAGCCATTCCTGAGATTGTAATTCCAACACCGGTTTTCCTTTTTTCTCCATGAACTGTCCGATTTCCTCTCGTAGATCAAAGAAATGCCTCAGCACAGCGCCTCGGCTTAACCATCTCACTTCAGTGTGGTATGGCAGGCTGTGGGTAATGTTGCTGTCGCTGAGAAGTTTGTCAAACTGACGATGGTTCAGACCTCTGGACCGGATGAAATTTACAGTGCGAACAACCACCTCCATGACGTGGTCCATTTTCAGCGACTTGCAACACAATGCCTCCTGGTGCAAAATACAGTGAAATGTCCAGAAACGATCTCCTCCATTAAGGGCTTGTACTTTGTCTTTGAACTTTGTCGCGACACCTGCTTTCTTTCCGACCATGGATGGCGCGCCGTCTGTAGCCAGGCTGACAGCGCGGGACCAGTCCACTCCAACTCTGTCCAATGCAGCAACGACAGAGCCGAAAATGTCCTCGGCTGTTGTGGTGTCCATCATTGGCACCAACTCAAGAAACTCTTCAGTAACAGTCAATGTCTCATCAACTCCTCGAATAAATATGGCCAGTTGGGCCACGTCTGTGATGTCAGTGCTCTCGTCAATTGCCACGGAAAATGCAATAAATGACTTGACTCTCTGTTTCAATTGACTGTCTAAATCTGCCGATAGTTCCGAAATCCTCTCTGCTATAGTATTCCTCGTCAGGCTAATATTGGCAAAAGCTTGTCGCTTCTCGGGACATACAAGTTCAGCCGCCTTCATCATGCATCGTTTAACAAAGTCACCGTCGGAATACGGCTTCGATGCTAATGCTATTTCGCTAGCAATTAGGTAGCTGGCTTTTACCGCTGCTTCACTGACTTCTCGGCTCTGGATGAAAGTTGACTGCTGTTTCCTCAGACCCGCCAGCAATTCGTTAATCTTATCTCTTCTCAGTTGTCCTTGCAAGCCGTCATATTTTTCCGCTGTGATGAGTCTCGTAGTGGCGTCGAATATTATATTCCTTCAATACCGAAACTTGTTGCAAACACACCAAGCACGAAGGTTTTCCGTGCATCTCTGTAAATAAATAGGACGTGGTCCATTTTTCTTTGAAAATTCTACACTCCTTATCTACTTTTCTCCGTTTGGATAACGACATTTTGGCTAATGAGGGTGTAGCGGAGAGGTAGAGACCAAGGTATTAACAACGTCGTAACAAGCAGCAGATGGCGCATTGATACCGTCTGCTGTTTTCAGTCTGTCTCAGTGATGCGGCTTGTCTTCTACTCTGATGGAAAGAGTGCGCCCCTTAGCGGATAATCCATGAATTGCAGCGAATTAAAAATATTAATTCCATGTCTTTTATGCATTTTTTCCACTTTCAAATTATCCTGCGGGCCTGATCGAACCTCCTTGGGGGCCGGTTCCGGCCCGCGGGCCGTATGTTTGACACCCCTGATGTAGGCTATTTTTTACATAGTTGGCAATGGCAATAAAAGTTACTTTTAGATTTGTATAATTTTCATTTAGATAGAATGTAGATTAATCACAGACAATGATTTTGAGATACTATTATAAATTAAATGAAACTGTTCCAGTAAAATGAACATATGAAAATCATAACTGGCACCAGATCAGTAGAAATGGTAAGATACATTTGCACTCCAAATGTAGGTTGCCGACTGCTTGTGTAGCCGATTACCAGCAACGTCAGAATGTATGAAGGACAGCAAGAGGAGGTGGTTCAGGAAGAGTTTCTTCTCTTCTGGTTGGGCTGTATTGATGTAATGGCAAGAAAATAAATTGGCTGAAAATTATACAATGACTTATCAACAGCTCTAACAATTTGACCCTACAGGAAACCTACACTGGCAATTCTAGAATATACTATATAGCCTCGAAACCTGGTTAAACTATCATTATGACATCATGGATGACTTCTAGAATATACTATATATCCTAGAAACCTGGTTAAACTATAATTATGACATCATGGATGAATTCTAGAATATACAAAATAGCCTAGAAACCTGGTAAAACTATCATTATGACATGATGGATGAATTCTAGAATATACTATATAGCCTAGAAACCTGGTTAAACTATCATTATGACATCATGGATGAATTCTAGAATATACTATATATCCTAGAAACCTGGTTAAACTATCATTATGACATCATGGATGAATTCTAGAATATACTATATATCCTAGAAACCTGGTTAAACTATCATTATGACATCATGGATGAATTCTAGAATATACTATATATCCTAGAAACCTGGTTAAACTATCATTATGACATCATGGATGAATTCTAGAATATACTATATATCCTAGAAACCTGGTTAAACTATCATTATGACATCATGCATGGCCAGTCCTTGTATTCATAGTGTAGTGAATTCAGGGGGTAGCCCTGAGCTGGACTCAAACCTGGGTCCAGCGACTGTCAAGTAAACACCTTATAACTGTTATGCCAAGATGTCTGAACGTCTTGACGAGGTCGCTAGGTGTTGGATTACGGTTGATACAATAGCTTTCTCTATGAATTTGAGAGTGGTTACATTTCTCCAGCCCCCATCCCTCAGCTGTTTACCAAACCAAGTCTCTGGGCAGCCATTTTGTTGCTGTTTAAATACTAGGTTGTCCCTTTAAAAAAGCCACACAAGAATCAATCAACCAATAACAAAGCTGTAATTCCACCACTGTTTTGCTAATAAGATGATGGATGGGGGTGGAGAAATGTAACTACTTTCAAATTCATAGACAGACCTATGGATGAAAGGACTGACCATCCATGATATCAACATTATAGTTTTAACCATGTTGAGGCTTTACAGTGTTGATTTACATTGTTTCTATACATTGGAGTACAAAAAATCTTATTATGGGTTCTGATGGGGTACAACAGATGAACTAAGCTCATGAGGCATGTGTTATATTCTTCAAGAATCAATGGCTAGAAATAAATAGTTTAAAAGTCAAAATATGGATGTAGCAATTGCAGATTTCCCCTTTACCACCATACATCCTTCCAGTCGTCTGCTGCCAATGACTGGAACGAATTTCAAAAATCGCTGAAGCTGGAGACTTATATTTCCCTTACCAACTTTAAACATCAGCTATCTGAGCAGCTAACCGATCGCTGCAGCTGTACATAGTCCTCTGTAAATAGCCCGCCCAATCTCCCTACCTCATCCCCAAACTGTTTTTATTTACTTTTCTGCTCTTTTGCACACCAGTATCTCTACTTGCACATCATCATCTGCTCATTTCTCACTCCAGTGTTAATCTGCTAAATTGTAATTCTTCGCTACTATGGCCTATTTATTGCCTACCTCCTCATGCCTTTTGCACACACTATATTTAGACTTTCTTTTTTTCTACTGTCATTGACTTGCTTATTGTGTTATTGGCTTGTTTATTGTTTATTCCATGTGTAACTCTGTGTTGTTGTCTGTGTCACACTGCTTTGCTTTATCTTGGCCAGGTCGCAGTTGTAAATGAGAACGTGTTCTCAACTGGCCTACCTGGTTAAACTATCATTATGACATCATGGTCACCTGGTTAAACCATCATTATGACATCATGGCCTACCTAGTTAAACTATCATTATGACATCATGGCCACCTGGTTAAACTATCATTATGACATCATGGCCACCTGGTTAAACTATCATTATGACATCATGGTCACCTAGTTAAACTATCATTATGACATCATAGCCACCTGGTTAAACTATCATTATGACATCATGGTCACCTGGTTAAACTATTATTATGACATCATGGTCACCTGGTTAAACTATCATTATGACATCATGGCCACCTGGTTAAATAAAAAAACAGAGCTTGTGTCCCTGTTTTTAAGACAGTACTTACTAGTGTTAATCAGGGAACAGTCTCTCAAAACCATATTATGGCTAAGTTCATCCTTAGAACCATTGGATGCCTTAAGATGCGTTTGGGAAACCGGGCCCAGATATCCAGTTTCCTCCTCCTCCTTTTTCGATCTGACAGTCATCTCCCCCTTCTCCTCTTTCACCCCAAAAACTGCATCCTCCTCTTCTTTTACTGTAAAATCCTCCTCCTCTTTGAACGCGTCTTCCTCTTCTTTCACTGAAACGTCTTTATATTCTTGTTTAACTGTAACAGCCTCACCCTCTAATTCTTGTTTTACTGTGACATCCTCCTCTTCCTCCTCCTCTTTCACCAGAGCTTCTTTCTCCGTCCAGCAGTCCTCCTCTTCATTAACAAGAGAGTAGCTTAGTGACCTCATGGTTGGAGATGTTAGCTAGCTAGGCTAATGCTAACTTAACCAGCCCGCTAGATGAATAATAAAAACAATACCGTAAATATGAAAATTATAAAATTAAAAGGGATAACTAACTAGACGATAAAAGTGGGTTTAAAATACAGTGGCTAATATACACTAAAGCGTCTAAAGAGCTTTATTGGTTCGTCTATTTTGGCTAGCAAGCTACCGAGGTTGCTGACTGTCTATGGCTGCTGTTGAAAGAAGTGTTCCGTCCACTAGATTATACGTCACAGTAGCAGGATTGCCTTAAAGTCGCAGACCGCAATCTGCTGACTGGAGTGGGCAACGCAGTTGAGTAAAATGTCAATTTAATTTTCAGACAAAAGGTAGTTAGGAATCAGGAACATAGCTAGTCGTAAAATATTAATTATCCCCCCACCCCCCTAAATAATTCAATATCAGTCAATATATTTTTTCTGTGATTTCTTATTTTCGTCAACCGTTCCATCGCATCATAAACATCTTAAAGGCCGGCACTAGGACCGGGGGAGGCTGCTGCTGCGCTAGTGACTGTTATACTTTCTTCAGCAAAGATGGCGGACATAAATACTAGGATGGAAGCAAAAACTGTAAGGGATTATAACGTCATAACGAATCATGCGAAAACAAAAAACATGTACAGTTGACAGGAATGTTAGTTCATGTAGAGACAAACGATTATGCATTTTTTTTACATAAAATTTATTTACGAAAATCGCGATTTAGCCAGCTAGCTGACTAGCTAACATTGGTGTAACAATACATCATGTAGATGTATATAATGAACAGACTAAGTCTATACTGCTCCTACATGGTGTAACAATACATCATGTAGATGTATATAATGAACAGACTAAGTCTATACTGCTCCTACATGGTGTAACAATACATCATGTAGATGTATATAATGAACAGACTAAGTCTATACTGCTCCTACATGGTGTAACAATACATCATGTAGATGTATATAATGAACAGACTAGGTCTATACTGCTCCTACATGGTGTAACAATACATCATGTAGATGTATATAATGAACAGACTAGGTCTATACTGCTCCTACATGGTGTAACAATACATCATGTAGATGTATATAATGAACAGACTAGGTCTATACTGCTGCTACATGGTGTAACAATACATCATGTAGATGTATATAATGAACAGACTAGGTCTATACTGCTCCTACATGGTGTAACAATACATCATGTAGATGTATATAATGAACAGACTAGGTCTATACTGCTGCTACATGGTGTAACAATACATCATGTAGATGTATATAATGAACAGACTAGGTCTATACTGCTCCTACATGGTGTAACAATACATCATGTAGATGTATATAATGAACAGACTAGGTCTATACTGCTCCTACATGGTGTAACAATACATCATGTAGATGTATATAATGAACAGACTAGGTCTATACTGCTCCTACATGGTGTAACAATACATCATGTAGATGTATATAATGATGTGTATATAATAACGTCCTCATCCTCTTTCACTCTGAACGCTCTTCTTTCTCTGTAACGTCTTTCTCTTCTGGTTATAATGACCTGGTGATTATAATGAACTGGTGGTTATAATGACCTGGTGGTTATAATGACCTGGTGGTTATAATGACCTGGTGGTAATAATGACCTGGTGGTAATAATGACCTGGTGATTATAATGAACTGGTGGTTATAATGACCTGGTGGTTATAATGACCTGGTGGTTATAATGACCTGGTGGTAATAATGACCTGGTGGTTATAATGACCTGGTGGTAATAATGACCTGGTGGTAATAATGACCTGGTGGTTATAATGACCTGGTGGTTATAATGACCTGGTGGTTATAATGACATGGTGGTAATAATGACCTGGTGGGTGTGGTTATAATGACCTGGTGGTTATAATGACCTGGTGGTTATAATGACCTGGTGGTTATAATTGTTACGCACGCCTCTATAAAGAGGGAACGCAACTCCCTGCTGCAACTCAACTCTCCGTGAAGCGAAAGAGGTATGGACATGAGCAATTGATAATGTGGAAAAAAGCTGACACTTGTACATTATCAATTGCAATTTGTTCAAAGGAATAAGAAATTGCTTCAATGATGTGCACAAGTGACTAGATGATTTGGAATTTGTACAAGTCGTATCAAGAATTGCACTTTTGATCTAAGAAATGCACCAAAGTCACTGAGAAAACTGTAATCACTTTCCCAGTGGAATACAACCTAACAGACAAGAAGCCATTCTTTACAAAACAGTATGAATACAAACAATGGCAGGGCTGATTTGTGATGAAGAGGGTATGGGCCATTAACAAAGCCATCACCTACAGAGAGATAAACCTGGAGAAGAGTCCCCTAAGCAAGCTGGTCATTGTGCTCTGTTCACAAACATAAACACACCCCACAGAGCCCCTGGACAACAGCACAATTAGACCCAACCAAATCATGAGAAAACAAAAAGATAATTACTTGACACATTGGAAAGAATTAACAAAAAAACAGAGAAAAATAGAATGCTATTTGGCCCTAAACAGAGAGTACACAGTGGCAGAATACCTGACCACTGTGACTGACCCAAACTTAAGGAAAGCTTTGACTATGTACAGACTCAGTGAGCATAAATGTCAAATGTGTGATTTCATGAACTGGTACATACAAGAAAACCAGGTTTTAAAGTTCTGTTCAATAGCCATCCCATCATTACAAAACATTTGAAAGGCTAAGTCTATCATCTCCTGAGAAGTGGTAACAATTCACATTAACATTTCAAAGAGGTTTGGTGCCCCCTGGTGGCTGAACCCGAGATCAATGAGAGATCTTGTCAGAAAAATGACAGAGTCCCACTTCTCTGTCATTGCACAAACTAGAGAGGGGGAAAAAATGTGTGAAAATTAATAAAATAAATATACATCAATACAGATAATCCTTTAAAATGTGGGACATCTAGCCCATCGGGAAGTATTTTTAATCATTATTTGAATATTTCGGCAATTGGTCGAAAAAGTGACTGAGTGCCACCTCCGTGCACCTGGTATTATTTTTGGGTTACCAGGCACGATTTTCAAATGTGTCTTAAATGCTTTTTAGGGGGCATACAGACATACATGCCCGCTATGGGAACACCATACTACGGCCCCAAGTCAATGGGGGCCGGCCTGAGGGATTTATGGAGGTTTAAAAAAGATTCTGGCCTGATCCATTCGTGCACCTGGTATTATTTTGGGTTACCAGGCACAATTTTCAAAAGTGTCTTAAATGATATTCAAGGGACATACAGACATACAGTGGGAGGAACAAGTATTTGATACACTGCCGATTTTGCAGGTTTTCCTACTTACAAAGCATGTAGAGGTCTGTAATTTTTATCATAGGTACATTTCAACTGTGAGAGACGGAATCTAAAACAAAAATCCAGAAAATCACATTGTATGATGGTGATAGTCTGGTGATATACCAGGGACTATGCATGCAGTTAGGTTTGTATGCAGTCTGGTGATATACCAGGGACTGGGGATGCAGTTAGGTTTGTACAGTCTGGTGATATACCAGGGACTGGGGATGCAGTTAGGTTTGTACAGTCTGGTGATATACCAGGGACTGGGGATGCAGTTAGGTTTGTACAGTCTGGTGATATACCAGGGACTGGGGATGCAGTTAGGTTTGTATGCAGTCTGGTGATATACCAGGGACTGGGGATGCAGTTAGGTTTGTACAGTCTGGTGATATACCAGGGACTGGGGATGCAGTTAGGTTTGTACAGTCTGGTGATATACCAGGGACTGGGGATGTAGTTAGGTTTGTACAGTCTGGTGATATACCAGGGACTGGGGATGCAGTTAGGTTTGTATGCAGTCTGGTGATATACCAGGGACTGGGGATATGCAGTTAGGTTTGTACAGTCTGGTGATATACCAGGGCCTGGGGATGCAGTTAGGTTTGTATGCAGTCTGGTGATATACCAGGGCCTGGTGATGCACAGTTAGCGTTGTTTTCCTCTAGCTATTCTCCAGTTTGCTCCCAGCAGCTTTCAGAGAACGTAGATCACTGTTAAACCAGACGCTGCAGAGCGTTTGTTTGACTGAATGAATATGACATTGCCTTAAATGCAGCGTTAGATGTAAAGTTTAAATTCTCATTCATTACACATCTTCACTAATCAATCAACACATGCTTTCCTTTGGACGTATCAATATAATATTATTTAATGAAATACATTTTAAAATACAATTTTTTGTCAGGAAATAAAATAAAAATGTCCTTATACTGCGTTACCCACTCCAGTCAGCTGATGACGATCCTGCCAGTGTGACGTATAATCTAGTGGACGGGACACTTCAACAACAACAGCGAGTCAGTCACTTCAGTAGCTTGCTAGGCGACATGGCCTAAACATTCAAGCTTTTTAGACTGTTTCAGTGCATATTTGCCTATGTGTTTTAGACATACTTCTGTTTTATAGCGAGTTGCCCCATTTACTTTCATATTTACGTTGTTAGTCAGGCAGACGTCTTAAATTTGCCCAGCGCTAGGCTAGTCGCTAATGCTAACTAGCTAGCTAACATCTCCGACCATGAGCATCCTAAACTTCTCCCCTCCAGTTAAAGAAGAGGTGGTCTGCTGGACGGAGAAAGAAGCTCTGGGGCTGAACATTGTCGTGAAAGAGGAGAAGGAAGAAGATGATGTGACAGTAAAACAAGAAGTAGAGGGTGAGGCTGTTACAGTGAAAGAAGAGGAAGACGCGTTCAGAGTGAAAGAGGAGGAGGATGTTACAGTCAAAGAAGAGGAGGAGAAGAAAGAGAAAGAGGAGGATGCAGTTTTTGGAGTGAAGAAGGAGAAAGAGGGAGAGATAACGGTCATATTGACAGAGGAATCAGGAGATCTGATTACCACCAGTAAGTACTGTCTTAAAAACGGGCTCTAACTCTTTAAAGGTTTTGAATGAATGTGTGGTTTTTAAGCAGCATGCTACTGAAATTCTATACTTGAAAATGTTGTTCTGTACTATAGGAATTTATGTGATAATATAATGTTAAAGCTACATTTTAAAATGGGTGATTAAAGCCCTGAATGCTGATTGGCTGACAGCCGTGGTATATCAGGCCGTATACCATGGGTATGACAAAACATGTATTTTTACTGCTCTAATTGCGTTGGTAACCAGTTTATAATTGCGATAATCCACCCCAGGGGTTTGTGATATATGGCCAATATACCACGGCTAAGGGCTGTATCCAGGCACTCTGCGTTGCGTCATGCTTAAGGACTGTCTTTAACCATGCTATATTGGCCATATACCACACTTCCTCGGGTCTTATTCCTTAACTGTAACATGTGTATACTATCAGAGTCCCCCCCCCCCCCCCCCCCCACCACAAAATCACAACTTAATTGTCTCACAGAATGGCAAACAACCATCTCTGTTCAGCCTATAAACATGACATTATCTATTATTATAGAGCTCTGCTCAGCCTGTAACCATGACATTATCTATTATTATAGAGCTCTGTTCAGCCTATAAACATGACATTATCTATTATTATAGAGCTCTGCTCAGCCTGTAACCATGACATTATCTATTATTATAGAGCTCTGTTCAGCCTATAAACATGACATTATCTATTATTATAGAGCTCTGCTCAGCCTATAAACATGACATGATCTATTATTATAGAGCTCTGTTCAGCCTATAAACATGACATTATCTATTATTATAGAGCTCTGCTCAGCCTATAAACATGACATTATCTATTATTATAGAGCTCTGTTCAGCCTATAAACATGACATTATCTATTATTACAGAGCTCTGCTCAGCCTGTAACCATGATATTATCTATTATTATAGAGCTCTGTTCAGCCTGTAACCATGACATTATCTATTATTATAGAGCTCTGTTCAGCCTGTAACCATGACATTATCTATTATTATAGAGCTCTTATTATGACATCATGACATACCCTGAGAGATTAGATTTGGAGCTCTACATCATTTGTTTTTAAATCTCACCATCACGAAGTATATTTTTAATGATGTAATGTTTTGAAGACTGACCTCAGGTTATTGAGGGATCTAGTCTAGATTAAACCTCATAGGAAGACAATTTTATTTAATGCAGGCTTCATTCAGGTCTCTCTGTTTAACTAAATAATCTGTTTGTCTTTTGGCAGGAGAGAGACCAGACTCTGACAGCGGGAAGAGTTCCTCAGAGGAAACAGACCTAGAGACGCCTAACCAACACCACTGCTCCCACTGTGGAAAGAGTTTTAGGTTGTTAGGGAACCTGAAAACGCATGAGAGAATACATATAGGAGAAAAGCCCTACCACTGTTCTCACTGTGGAAAGAGTTTTAGGTGGTTAGTGAGCCTGAAAAAGCATGAGAGAATACACACAGAAGAAGAGCCGTATCACTGTTCTCACTGTGGAAAGAATTTTACTCAGTTAAGGGCCCTGGTTGGGCATGAGAGAATACACACAGGAGAAAAGCCGTATCACTGTTCTCACTGTGGAAAGGGTTTTAGGTGGTCAAGGAGTCAGAAAATGCATGAGAGAATACACACAGGAGAAAAGCCGTATCACTGTTCTCACTGTGGAAAGAGTTTTGGGTGGTCAAGGTATCTGAAAATGCATGAGAGAATACACACAGGAGAAAAGCCGTATCACTGTTCTCACTGTGGAAACAGTTTTAGGTGGTCAGGGAGTCTGAAAACGCATGAGAGAAAACACACAGGAGAAAAACCTTTCCAACATACTAATACACAGGAGGAGACAACATACCACTGCTCTCATTGTGAAAATACATTTTCCCAGTCAGAGGACCTGAAAACACACGAGAGAATAGAGAGGCTGTGTTCTGACTTGTGTTTCTGACTGAGAATTTGTCCACGGCCAGGATTCACAGGACCAGGGTGTCGCTATGGACACCTGGAAGAAATCAGCAGCGGACATTTCTGAAGGTTTATCCAACAGACCTGTACATCCAGGAATGGATCTCTATAATGTGTAACTATTTCTGATGGTTTATCCAACAGACCTGTACATCCATGAATGGGTCTATAATGTGTAACTATTTCTGATGGTTTATCCAACAGACCTGTACATCCATGAATGGGTCTCTATAATGTGTAACTATTTCTGATGTATTGTGATGTATTGTTTAATAGATGTACTATCTTATGTATTTTTATCTGTGGTTTTATTTCAACAGATTCTACTGATGCTATTAGATTGTACTATGTTAGGTATATTTATCTGTGGTTTTATTTCAACAGATTTTACTGATGCTATTAGATTGTACTATGTTAGGTATATTTATCTGTGGTTTTATTTCAACAGATTTTACTGATGCTATTAGATTGTACTATGTTAGGTATATTTATCTGTGGTTTTATTTCAACAGATTTTACTGATGCTATTAGATTGTACTATGTTAGGTGTATTTATCTGTGGTTTTATTTCAACAGATTTTACTGATGCAATTAGATTGAGAGGTGAGAGGTCACACATGGTTTAGATGGTAAATATTTATGTCCCCTTAGCGGTTCATCACGTAAGCAAAAGGGAATATGTTCCATCATCTATGTTAATTTACATTAGTGCAAATTGTCCACTGATATTGGTGTAATTTCTCACCCCTTTTGGCTGTATGAAAGTTAATTTCCCCTCAGACACACACATTTGTTCTTTGTTATTATGAAGGTTATTTGTGTCAAATGTACTTTTCCCCACTCATTCACCACCTCTCTTTACATTGCTTATTTATATTCAGTGGCCTGACTGCATCCAGACTATGTCAAAGGCCCATCCTGGTAGATCTGAACCTAATGCAGCTTGGAGTGATCAGATGACAGAAGTCACATTTAGGTGCCAGGTGTAACTGAGTCCATAGATGCTCCATATCCATTACTTTGAGTGTTTTATATAATATGACTAAATGTGTTTCTTTCTGTGTTGCAGGGGCAGTCAAGATATGGAACGGCAAGGCCACAGAACATGACATAAGCAGAGCTGTGGGAGACCACCTCAAGCCCCTGGTAGAGCCGGGGGTGGTGTTTACCACTCCACCAGCAGAGCTGTGGGAGACCACCTCAAACCCCTGGTAGAGCCGGGGGTGGTGTTTACCACTCCACCAGCAGAGCTGTGGGAGACCACCTCAAACCCCTGGTAGAGCCGGGGGTGGTGTGCACCACTCCACCACGCCTTCAGCAGGCTGGAAAAGTGGGATTGAGACTGATTTTCATACAAAGATGGACCAAGAGTCTGTTGATTGGTCAGTCATTGGGTTCATTTCTTAAAATCAAATCAAGCTTTATTTATACAGCACATTTCAGACATGGATGCAACAATGAAAATAACCAGAAATATTTAGTACACAAAAATAACAGGATAAAAAAACCAGAAGATTAACAACTGAAATACCAATGAGCATTCTAAGGAAATGCCATTGATTAACACACTAATTGGATGCAATATCCAACCCAAAATATAGGCTTTTTTTTTAGGAGGGGTTCTCAAAGACACTATGGGGGTGTCACTGAAAGTTGACTAGTAACAACAACTGGGACCTAAAAGACACCCACCATGAGACCCACTAAATCTGCCCAAGAAGAGGAAACAAAAGAAAAACTAACACCAAACTTAAAGACAGGAAGCAAACCAAAAAGTGGAGCAACTAAAGGTATTGACTCTCTACATCTATCAAGACAACTGGAGCACTGGGCCAGACACTCTTAAATAGAACCTGGACCAGCTCAGGTGAAACACCTTCCCACTAACGAGATGGACAAGCCAGCACAGGTGTAACACATACTGACTAACGAGGTGACACCAATCAGTGCGTCCTACATGTTAACGAGTTATACATGCTGACGAGCTATACGTCCTGATGAGCTATACGTGCTGACGAGCTATACGTGCTGACGAGCTATACGTGCTAACGAGCTATACGTGCTAAAGTCCAACCTCAAAACATAAATGGAAAAACCAAAGCCCGTAACACCTTCCCCCTTTAGACAACAAATATATCCTATATTTTTGTTGGACAAGTATGCTCACCCCCAACAGAAAACAACTTCCATTTCACATAATCAACTACAATATAAACATAGTGTCTACTGGCTGTCAACAATTAAAAACAAGAAAAAACACATTTCTAAATAATAATATACAATAGTATTATAGTACTGGCTACTAGAACTCTCCTCTTCCTAAAACTAACTAGCTTCTAGAACTCTGGTCCCCTTGGAACGAGCCCAAAAAACTAAATCTCCAATACGGAAAAACGTGCAGTCAAAATAAATTGTGATCCATGGCAACGCACTGGCTAAACGCAAAACTTGTTGACTGCCCACCCTTGAGACAATCAGCAACCAACTCCTGCAATATCCGTAGTAACTTTCCACCTTACTTCTCTCTCTCTTTCAGGGTTCACTCGATAGGCATGTTGTTGGATCGGGCCCAGTCCCCAATGTCATGCATTTGGGTTAGCACATCTGAGAATGAATCCTGATATTCTAAAAGCAGGGCAACATTGTCAATATAATTATACACAAAAACGGTCAGCTGGTTGCATGAATAATTATGATTACTTTTGAGTCATGCTTCTTCAGTAGTGGAATAAAGACAATTAGCATTTGAATGTTGTCAAGAAATACTGGAGTGATGTCAGATTGTTAATAAAATTGATTATAGACCAAATTATTATACTGCTTTCATGTGTGTATATACACAAACATCTGCAACAATAATCATATTACATGTATTTTTTTAAACAAGCAGCTTTTTCAACTTGTAGAAAACAGCTGGCTACATTTTGAAGTGCTGCATTTTGATTAAAGTGGGTCACCAACGCAGTAAGTGTAACACAGCTCTTTTTTTGTTAGTCACTTTTTGTTAAATAATACTCTTTCAATTCAGAGCCTAGATTTCCCCTGAGGCTAATATCCATATCATGCTGCAATCAATTGAACAGGGCAAAGGATAAGGATAAGGTAGAACATCATTAAAATACTCCTACTACAATGTTAAAACATTCTACATTGTGACATCATTAAAATACTCCTACTACAATGTTAAAACATTCTACAGTGTGACGTTATTTCATTGATATCATGAAACAACTTCATGTATGTATTTTCTGATGTTTGATCAGAGATCTTTTATCAGAGTATCTCTTGTCACATTGATCACAGCTATGAGGTTTCTCTCCTGTGTGTGTTCTCTGGTGTGAAGTCAGCTGGAATGATGTAGGAAAACTCTTCCCACATTGATTACAACTATAAGATTTATCTCCTGTGTGTGTTCTCTGGTGTGAAGTCAGATGGCTTGATGTAGTATAACTCTTCCCACATTGATCACAGCTATAAGGTTTCTCTCCTGTGTGTGTTCTCTGGTGTGAAGTCAGAGAGCTAGATGTAGTAAAACTCTTCCCACATTGATCACAGCCATAAGCTTTCTCTCCTGTGTGAATCCTCTGGTGTATAGTTAGATTGCCAGATGTAGTAAAACTCTTCCCACATTGATCACAGCTATAAGGTTTCTCTCCTGTGTGTCCCCGCTGGTGTCCTATCAGGCTGCTTAAGTGAGAAAAACTCGTCCCACATTGATAACAGCCAAAAGGTTTCTCTCCAGTGTGTATTCTTTGGTGTGATTTCAGGGTTTGTAGTAGAATAAATCTCTTCCCACATTGATCACAGCTATAAGGTTTCTCTCCTGTGTGTGTTCTCTGGTGTATAGTCAGAGAGCTAGATATAGTAAAACTCTTCCCACATTGATCACAGCTATAAGGTTTCTCTCCTGTGTGAATTCTCTGGTGTATAGTTAGATTGCTAGATGTAGTAAAACTCTTCCCACATTGATCACAGCTATAAGGTTTCTCTCCTGTGTGTCCCCGCTGGTGTCCTATCAGGCTGCTTAAGTGAGAAAAACTCGTCCCACATTGATAACAGCCAAAGGGTTTCTCTCCAGTGTGTATTCTCTGGTGCGACTTCAGGGTTTGTAGCAGAATAAATCTCTTCCCACATTGATCACAGCCGTAAGGTTTCTCTCCTGTGTGAATTCTCTGGTGTTCAGTTAGATTGCTAGATGTAGTAAAACTCTTCCCACATTGATCACAGCTATAAGGTTTCTCTCCAGTGTGAATTCTTTGATGTATTTTAAGGTGTGATGAGTAGTTGAATCTTTTCCCACAGTCAGAGCAGCAGTGAGATTTCTTTCCTGTGGGTCTCTGCTGGTGTTTCTTGAGGAGTTCTGATCTGGAGAGACTCTTCTCTGCCTCGTCAGCATCATGATGTTGTTGAGGCTCCCCAGAGGATCCACGATAGTCACGCCTCTCTCCTGTGTGAACGACAAAGTCAGACAGATGGTTAAAGGCCCACAACAGCAGAAATCCACTGTTAATTTTAGGTAAAAGGTGATGCCCAGAGCGTACCCATGAAGTTGTACAACAATTGACGTCTGTTCAATTTGAAAATTAAGCCAGTCAAGACAGCAACAATAGTCATATTTAGTCTTGTTTTCACATTAGTAGTAACATTGATGATTGCAGGCTAGAAACACGTTTTTCAAGTTGTTGAAACTCTAAGCAGTGTGCCAGATGACTTTTGGTCTCCAATATAGGCCCCTTTCTGTGTTTGCTAAAATTGCGGCACGAGGGCATAGCACACACAATGCAAATGCTTGATTTACTGTAGGGTCTCGTTAGTCTGTTGGGACACAGAGATACTTAGCTCATAATGTGTAGAGAACTGTTCCTTGATGGATAGGCTATTGTACAACACACAGAGCTATTTTCCTTGATTCAGGACATTTAGAATGACAACACATTACAGAGTAGTCTAGTGGGATTATTCACAAAATTATCTGGTTATGAAATATCATGACAAAGACATTTTAGTTTCCATGTTTCACCTGAAATATTAAATTATTTATAGTCCTAGGTCTATGTTGTTGTTAGGTGAAGTTATGGGTCCTACAGTAGGTCTATGTTGTTGTTAGGTGAAGTTATGGGTCCTACAGTAGGTCTATGTTGTTGTTAGGTGAAGTTATGGGTCCTACAGTAGGTCTGTTATTGTTAGGTGAAGTTATGGCTGATGTTAAAGCTAGCCAAAGATAATTTTACTGGTTGAAGTATTTTTTAACTATAAAGCAGTTGATTTTCGACAATAACACAAACATTTTAAGCAGGTGATTCAAGCGAGCCTTACAATTTATAATCCAATAGTAGTGTGAAATGCACTCATAATCAACCTGTAAATGGAGGCTATTTTTGCTGTCAGCCTATGAGAACTCCCCTGAGTTTCCCCCCACGGTGGTGAATTAGTGAATAGACACAGAACTTAATGTGAGTTTCCTTGAGTAGCACTCCTGATCTTGCCCTGTAATGTTCAGAATACATTGTGAAAATCTTCGCTCAGCATTTTTGCTCCAGGCAGATATACTACATCCATAACTAGTGGTTTCCTCATTACCAGATATACTACATCCATAACTAGCGGTTTCCTCATTAGCATGGAGGAGTTTCTACAACCAAATTGCATTAGGCTGCCTTAACTCAGATCACTGGTCACCATAGCAACACACACCCATAGCACGCGCTCCAGGAAGTATATCTCTCTGGTCACCCCCAAAACCAATTCCTCCTTTGGCCGCCTCTCCTTCCAGTTCTCTGCTGCCAATGACTGGAACGAACTACAAAAATCTCTGAAACTAGAAACACTTATCTCCCTCACTAGCTTTAAGCACCAGCTGTCAGAGCAGCTCACAGATTACTGCACCTGTACATAGCCCATCTATAATTTAGCCCAAACAACTACCTCTTCCCCTACTGTATTTATTTATTTTGCTCCTTTGCACCCCTTTATTTCTAATTTGCACATTCTTCCACTGCAAATCTACCATTCCAGTGTTTTACTTGCTATATTGTATTTACTTCGCCACCATGGCCTTTTTTTGCCTTTACCTCCCTTATCTCACCTCACTTGCTCACATTGTATATAGACTTATTTTTCTACTGTGTTATTGACTGTATGTTTGTTACACTCCATGTGTAACTCTGTGTTGTTGTATGTGTCGAACGCCTTTGCTTTATCTTGGCCAGGTCGCAGTTGTAAATGAGAACTTGTTCTCAACTTGCCTACCTGGTTAAATAAAGGTGAAATAAATAAATAAAATAGATCAGCAACGGTGGCTTGCAAACAGTGGATAGTAAGTAGCCCACCTTAGGAATAACTATGTATAGTTATAACTGTAGTATCCTGTATAACTGTAGTATCCTCTATAACTGTAGTATCCTGTATAACTGTAGTATCCTGTATAACTATGTATAGTTATAACTGTAGTATCCTGCATAACTATTTATAGTTATAACTGTAGTATCCTGTGTAACTATGTATAGTTATAACTGTAGTATCCAGTATAACTGTAGTATCCTGTATTACTATGTATAGTTATAACTGTAGTATCCTGTAGTATCCTGTATAACTATGTATAGTTATAACTGTAGTATCCAGTATAGTCTGGGAGGAGGTGAAACCACTTAGGCTTATTTGATGTGATCTAATGTTTTGATCATCTAGTTTGCCTTACAAGCATTCAGTCACCAAAGGGGGTTCGGTCATTCCTTTGTTTATATACTGTCTCATTGACAAAAATATTTTGGATTATTTGTTTACATCATTCCTTTGTCTCGACCCAGTACACAGTAAACGTACCGAGGTTCTAACGTTGCCAAGGAGACACATTTTATTTATTTATTTACAGTTTGGAGGGTTGGGGGTCTGACATCCAGGCGACACATTTTATTATTTATTTAGTTTGGAGGGTTGGGAGTATGACATCCAGGATACACATTTTATTATTTATTTACAGTTTGGAGGGTTGGGGGTCTGACATCCAGGCGACACATTTTATTATTTATTTAGTTTGGAGAGTTGGGGGTCTGACATCCAGGCGACACATTTTAGTTCTAATGGTGCCGTTCTGTTATTCTGTTCAGCTTCTTTTTCCAAGCATCTCACATTACTTTGAGACTAGTTATCCTGGGTTCTTACATTACTCTGAGACTAGTTATCCTGGGATCTTACATTACACTGAGACTAGTTATCCTGGGATCTTACATTACTCTGAGACTAGTTATCCTGGGATCTTACATTACTCTGAGACTAGTTATCCTGGGGAATAGTTTCAATACATTTGCAAAAAACCTAAATCTGTTTTTGCTTTGGCATTATGGGGTATTGTGATGTCATTATGGGGTATTGTGAAACATTTTAGAATAAAGGGATGCACCGATATTACATTTTTGACTAATACCGATATCTAATATTTTCCTTGCTCCAAAAAACGATACCGATAACCGGTATTTAAAATTTTAGAGGCCTTTTAAGCATTCTAGTACAGCATTCTAATAGTTAACACACACACGGATGCAGCGGTCTAAGCCACTGCATCTCAGTGCAAGAGGTGTCACTACAGTCCCTGGTTCGAATCCAGGCTGTATCACATCCGGCCGTGATTGGGAGTCCCACAGTAGTTGTCTGTTATTGGTGTAGAGAGGACGACAAAGGAGAGGGATTCCACATGTGAATAGGAAGATACAAATTATCATTATTACTGGAAAATATTGATTTAAAATCCAGGAATTTTATAACTTTAGCTCTCTAGGTCAGTAGGTTACAGTAGGTTGTAACTCTAGGTCATGCCAGTAGGTTACAGTAGGTTGTATCTCTCTGGGTCATGCCAGTAGGCTACAGTAGGTTGTAACTCTCTAGGTCATGCCAGTAGGCTACAGTAGGTTGTAACTCTCTAGGTCATGCCAGTAGATTACAGTAGGTTGTAACTCTCTAGGTCATGCCAGTAGGCTACAGTAGGTTGTATCTCTCTAGGTCATGCCAGTAGGTTACAGTAGGTTGTATCTCTCTAGGTCATGCCAGTAGGTTACAGTCTCGTAATGCTTAAGTTGTTATGTGGACACGTGACATACGGACAACTTTAATAAAAACACTATAGGAGTTGTCTCCAGATCGCTATGCATATTCATACTAGTAGCTTAGCATCTCTCTCCATTGAATACAGGTGGTGCATATTCATGCTAGTAGCTTAGCATCTCTCTCCATTGAATACAGGCGGTGCATATTCATGCTAGTAGCTTAGCATCTCTCTCCATTGAATACAGGCGGTGCATATTCATGCTAGTAGCTTAGCATCTCTCTCCACTGAATACTGGCGGTTGAAGACAACAACCCTAGAACATAAACAATAGATTACAATAATAAGATGAATCCACCAATCCAAAGAAAGGATAGGCGGGAGCTAGACAACCCGCATTGCCGCTTTGTGGACAATGACTCGCCTTGTTAGGGCGGAGAGACATCTTGTCAGTATATCCATAATCTTTGGTGTAGCCAACCCAACTCTCGCATGGCACTATTGGGGGGCACGGTGTGTAGTAAAACATCACTACATGAAAATCACTACATGCCGTGCCCCCCAGTCTGCGGTCAGCAGATAGACCCTTCTCAAATATATATGTTAAGTCACTTTTTGGAAACGGAACAGAGAAAATAAGGGGTAGCTTGTTCTCTATGTCGTCTGATTCTAGACATATCAGTCATCATCCTGGGGCCCTCCGTTGAAGAGGTATTGACGAGCCAACTCTGAATATCCAAAGTTAAAAACAAATTTAAGGCGGTACTTACTGGTGTTAAAAAGATCTATCTCCACCTCTTCATCTTTCAATGTGACAGTAATCTCCCCTTCCTTCTTCACTCCAAAAACTGCGTTCTCTTCTTTTACTGTAACATCTTCCTCCTCTTTCACTCTGAACGCATCTTCCTCTTCTTTCACTGAAACGTCTATCTCTTCTTCTTTCACTGTAACAACCTCACCCTCTACTTCTTGTTTTACTGTGACATCCTCTTCTACCTTCTCCTCTTTCAAGACAATGTTCAGCCCCAGAGCTTCTTTCTCCGTCCAGCAGACCCCCTCTTCTTTAACAAGAGGGGAGAAGTTTAGGGAGCTCATGGTCGGGGATGTTAGCTAGCTAGCTATCATTAGCGACTAGGCTAGTGCTAACTTAACCAGCCAGCTACTATAGCTGACTAATACAAAATAACGTAATATTAAATTAAATAGGTTAACAAGTAGATACGAACTAAGTGTGTCGAAAACACAGTAGCTAAATTACACCGAAAGCGTATAAATAGCTTGAATCTTTCGGCTATGTTGGCTAGCAAACTACCGAGGTGGTTGACGAGCAGTTTATGAAGAACCGTCCACTAGATTATACGTCACGCTGGCAGCGTCGCCTGAAAGACGCACATCGCGGTCTGCTGACTGGAGGGGAAACGCAGTTGAGGATCATATTTTATTTTCAGACAAAGATTATTTAAAATGGATTTAATTAAATAATACTATTATATCGACACATACAAAGACAGGAATGTGTTGATTGATTAGTGCGAATAAAAATGTTTACTACAGCACATTTAAGGCAGTTTCATTAAGTTATATTACATCTAAATTAGCAGCTAGCTACTGTAGGTCTATACTGCTCCTACATGGTGTAACAATACATCATGTAGATGTATATAAGGAACAGACTAGGTCTATACTGCTCCTACATGGTGTAACAATACATCATATAGATGTATATAATGAACAGACTAGGTCTATACTGCTCCTACATGGTGTAACAATACATCATGTAGATGTATATAATGAACAGACTAGGTCTATACTGCTCCTACATGGTGTAACAATACATCATGTAGATGTATATAATGAACAGACTAGGTCTATACTGCTCCTACATGGTATAACAATACATCATGTAGATGTACATAATGAACAGACTAGGTCTATACTGCTCCTACATGGTGTAACAATACATCATGTAGATGTACATAATGAACAGACTAGGTCTATACTGCTCCTACATGGTGTAACAATACATCATGTAGATGTACATAATGAACAGACTAGGTCTATACTGCTCCTACATGGTGTAACAATACATCATGTAGATGTATATAATGAACAGACTAGGTCCATACTGCTCCTACATGGTGTAACAATACATCATATAGATGTATATAATGAACAGACTAGGTCCATACTGCTCCTACATGGTGTAACAATACATCATATAGATGTATATAATGAACAGACTAGGTCTATACTGCTCCTACATGGTGTAACAATACACCATGTAGATGTATATAATGAACAGACTAGGTCTATACTGCTCCTACATGGTGTAACAATACATCATGTAGATGTATATAATGAACAGACTAGGTCTATACTGCTGCTACATGGTGTAACAATACATCATGTATATAATGAACAGACTAGGTCTATACTGCTCCTACATGGTGTAACAATACATCATGTAGATGTATATAATTAACAGACTAGGTCTATACTGCTCCTACATGGTGTAACAATACATCATGTAGATGTATATAATGAACAGACTAGGTATATACTGCTCCTACATGGTGTAACAATACATCATGTAGATGTATATAATGAACAGACTAGGTCTATACTGCTCCTACGTGGTGTAACAATACATCATGTAGATGTATATAATGAACAGACTAGGTCTATACTGCTGCTACATGGTGTAACAATACATCATGTATATAATGAACAGACTAGGTCTATACTGCTCCTACATGGTGTAACAATACATCATGTAGATGTATATAATGAACAGACTAGGTCTATACTGCTCCTACATGGTGTAACAATACACCATGTAGATGTATATAATGAACAGACTAGGTCTATACTGCTCCTACATGGTGTAACAATACATCATGTAGATGTATATAATGAACAGACTAGGTCTATACTGCTCCTACATGGTGTAACAATACATCATGTAGATGTATATAATGAACAGACTAGGTCTATACTGCTCCTACATGGTGTAACAATACATCATGTAGATGTATATAATGAACAGACTAGGTCTATACTGCTCCTACATGGTGTAACAATACATCATGTAGATGTATATAATGAACAGACTAGGTCTATACTGCTCCTACATGGTGTAACAATACATCATGTAGATGTATATAATGAACAGACTAGGTCTATACTGCTCCTACATGGTGTAACATTACATCATGTAGATGTATATAATGAACAGACTAGGTCTAATCCATTTTAGGCTGTAACGTAACAACCGTTCAAAAGTTTGGGGTCCTTGTTTTTTAGAATCTATTTTTTTCATTTATTTACCTGTTTTTGCTTTGTCATTATGGGGTATTGTGATGTCATTATGGGGCAATGTGATGTCTTATGGGGTATTGTGATGTCATTATTGGTTATTGTGTAGATTGTAACGATGTAGATTGTAGGCTGTAACGTAACAAAATGTGGAAACAGTGAAGGGGTCTGAATGCTTTCCGAATGCATTTTATATATAGGGGCAGTACTTAGTGACAACACTTCATGAAACAGGAGGTACAAATATATAACATAGATTCACAATATCAACATTCAATGTATCAAAATATATGACCAAGCTGGAAGTGGAAACACCAGCCCAGCCACAATCCTAGAGGTTCACTGATGATCAACCTCCTCCTTCACATCTGACTCCTGATGATCAACCTCCTCCTTCACATCTGACTCCTGATGATCAACCTCCTCCTTCACATCTGACTCCTGATGATATAATGATATAATTTTATAATAATATAAAGACCTGCTGTTTTCAAACTCAAACTTCAAACTGGGCAGGTGTGATGTAGTTAATGGAGATGGAGGTGTGTTCTAGTGGGTCTGGGCAGGTGTGATGTAGTTAATGGAGATGGAGGTGTGTTCTAGTGGGTCTGGGCAGGTATGATGTAGTTCATGGAGATGGAGGTGTGTTCTAGTGGGTCTGGGCAGGTGTGATGTAGTTAATGGAGATGGAGGTGTGTTCTAGTGGGTCTGGGCAGGTGTGATGTAGTTAATGGAGATGGAGGTGTGTTCTAGTGGGTCTGGGCAGGTATGATGTAGTTCATGGAGATGGAGGTGTGTTCTAGTGGGTCTGGGCAGGTATGATGTAGTTCATGGAGATGGAGGTGTGTTCTAGTGGGTCTGGGCAGGTGTGATGTAGTTAATGTTTCAATGATGTTGTTTGTATGTGTATGTTTTGTATTGTTTATAAAATATCAAATAAAATATTAAAACATCAGAATTTAGAAGAATGCCAAAGTCAGGTGTGAAGTAATATGGAGGACCAGCCTATTCCCTATGATGTAAACAACAACAGAAATAACTTAAAATGTATAACTTTAAATTAAACCAATAATTTGCACTCATGACTTGACTGATTAAAGTAAACCACAGTTTTGTAAATACATAACGCCATCTAACCAAATATCAAATGAATGTTAGCTATATGCAGTTATCTTAGCCAGCCAGCTAACATTAGCTATATGCAGTTATCTTAGCCAGCCAGCTAACATTAGCTATATGCAGTTATCTTAGCCAGCCAGCTAACATTAGCTATATGCAGTTATCTTAGCCAGCTAGCTAACATTAGCTATATGCAGTTATCTTAGCCAGCCAGCTAACATAAGCTATATGCAGTTATCTTAGCCAGCCAGCTAACGTTAGCTATATGCAGTTATCTTAGCCAGCCAGCTAACATTAGCTATATGCAGTTATCTGCGCCAGCCAGCTAACATTAGCTATATGCAGTTATCTTAGCCAGCTAACGTTAGCCATATGCAGTTATCTTAGCCAGCCAGATAACGTTAGCTATATGCAGTTATCTTAGCCAGCCAGCTAACATTAGCTATATGCTGTTATCTACGCCAGCCAGCTAACATTAGCTATATGCAGTTATCTTAGCCAGCTAACGTTAGCCATATGCAGTTATCTTAGCCGACCAGCTAACGTTAGCTTTACGCAGTTATCTTAGCCAGCCAGCTAACATTAGCTATATGCAGTTATCTACGCCAGCAAGCTAACATTAGCTATATGCAGTTATCTTAGCCTGCCAGCTAACGTTAGCTATTTAGCCAACTAGCTATTAGCCTAACAAGCGTAGCTAACCAGCTAACGTTAGCTATTTAGCCAACTAGCTATTAGCCTAACCAGCGTAGCCAACCAGCTAACGTTAGCTATTTAGCCAACTAGCTATTAGCCTAACCAGCGTAGCCAACCAGCTAACGTTAGCTATTTAGCCAACTAGCTATTAGCCTAACCAACGTAGCCAACCAGCACCGAGACCATTTAGAACCAAACTAACAAAACCTAAACGTGTTTGCAGATCAAAAGATCAGAGACAAACAGAATGATGGGAGAAAATTCACCTTCAGAAGTCATTGATCAATGCTGATAAAGTGACACACTGCTTAAATAATAATGAGTAGTTATTTATGATGTAAGGTGATTTGTAGAGCAGTCAGTTGGCAGTCGCCAGCAGTGTCGAACCAGCCCAGTACCAAACCAATCAGGTGGTTGTTCGATGAAACGACTCTTCAGACGTCATTGATCACGTGCTGCTGATAAAGTGATACAGGCATCAACACAAAAAAAGTTTACTGCTTTCAATGCAATGATTCAATTCAATTCAATGATACCTCCGGTATCAAACATAACATCCATATCGAAAAGTTGACAAAACAAAAAGGAATTGAGACATTGCAAAATGACCTCCAGCAGGCCACAAATGTGCATGTGTCAGCATATGGTCTCACAAGGGGTCTGAGGATCTCATCTCGGTACCTAATGGCAGTCAGGCTACCTCTGGCGAGCACATGGAGGGCTGTGCGGCCCCACAAAGAAATGCCACCCCACACCATGACTGACCCACCGCCAAACCGGTCATGCTGGAGGATGTTGCAGGCAGCAGAACATTCTCCACGGCGTCTCCAGACTCTGTCACGTCTGTCACATGTGCTCATGTGCTCAGTGTGAACCTGCTTTCATCTGTGAAGAGCACAGGGCGCCAGTGGCGAATTTGCCAATCTTGGTGTTCTCTGGCAAATGCCAAACGTCCTGCACGGTGCTGGGCTGTAAGCACAACCCTCACCTGTGGACGTCGGGCCCTCATACCACCATGGAGTCTGTTTCTGACCAATTGAGCAGACACATGCACATTTGTGGCCTGCTGGAGGTCATTTTGCAGGGCTCTGGCAGTGCACCTCCTTGCACAAAGGCGGAGGTAGCGGTCCTGCTGCTGGGTTGTTGCCCTCCTACGGCCTCCTCCACGTCTCCTGATGTACTGGCCTGTCTCCTGGTAGCGCCTCCATGCTCTGGACACTACGCTGACAGACACAGCAAACCTTTTTGCCACAGCTCGCATTGATGTGCCATCCTGGATGAACTGCACTACCTGAGCCACTTGTGTGGGTTGTAGACTCCGTCTCATGCTACCACTAGAGTGAGAGCACCGCCAGCATTCAAAAGTGACCAAAACATCAGCCAGGAAGCATAGGAACTGAGAAGTTGTCTGTGGTCACCACCTGCAGAATCACTCCTTTTTTGGGGGTGTCTTGCTAATTGCCTATAATTTCCACCTTTTGTCTATTCCATTTGCACAACAGCATGTGAAATGTATTGTCAATCAGTGTTGCTTCCTAAGTGGACAGTTTGATTTCACAGAAGTGTGATTGACTTGGAGTTACATTGTGTTGTTTAAGTGTTCCCTTTATTTTTTTGAGCAGTGTATATCAAATTAACCTGAAGATTTACTCTGGTGGCGAAGAAGTATAATACACCTAAACTAACAAAACCGGGCTGATAAACTGGCTGGTGTCCATGAGTTAATAAAACATGTACTTTATACATTTGTCATAAATGACCTGCATTGATGAGACACACAGTGTGGATGAACGATCAGTAGTCGACAAGGTAAAAATAGCACTCCCAAAGAAGATGCATTTTCCAGTTAGATACCAACTTGAAAGAGGGAATTTCAGCATAAAACTCACATGGAAAACTGAGATTTGGCAAATAACATTTAAAGAGAGGCTTATTTGACGCCAAACCAACAACAGTAGTTACTAAAACATAAATTGCTAATGTATGATTTAAAAGGTGGATTTTATGATGTAATGTCAACTTTATATATTTCAATCCCGGGACTATTCAATTTTGAACTCACCCACAGCAATTCTCCATAAATCTGCTGTGGATTACCCAGAATCCCGAAATAAATTAATACATATGTGATAATTCAAAAACATAACTGGTTGTGCTTATAGGGAACCAGATCGTGAACACAACTAAGTTACTAAGTCTTTAACCACACTGTATTGTTACACTGGTGAGTAAAAACTCATGCTTCCTACACTAACTTTTTGTCTGAACATTATAATATATATTTTACGTCACACTAGCGTCATTGTCTTAAAGTCGCACATCTCCATCGCAGTCAGAGGTTCAGACTGAGCGTTACCCACTCCAGTCAGCAGATGGCGGTGTGCGATTTTAAGGCAATGCTGTTAGTGTGACGTATGATCTAGTGGACGTAACGCAATGCTGTTAGTGTGACGTATAATCTAGTGGACGGAACGCTTCTTTCAGCAGCAGCAACAGTTAGTCAGACACCTCTGTAGCTTGCTAGCCAAAATAGCCGAACCCATAAAGCTCTTTAGACGCTTTAGTGTATATTAGCCAATGTATTTTAAACCGTCGTCTGTCGTCTAGTTAGTAATTTATCCTATTTCATTTCATATTTACGGTGTTGTTGTTATTATTCAGCTAGCGGGCTTGTTAAGTTAGCATTAGCCTAGCTAGCTAACATCTCCGACCATGAGTTCACTAAATGACTCTCTTCCTGCTGAAGAAGAGACGGTCTGCTGGACGGAGAAAGAAGCTCTCATCAAAGAGGAGGAGGAAGAGAAGGATGTTACAATACAAAAACAAGTAAAGAGTGAGGCTGTTACAGTGAAAGAAGAAGAGAAAGACGTTACAGTGAAAGAAGAGGAAGACGCGTTCAGAGTGAAAGAGGAGGAGGATGTTACAGTGAAAGATGAGGAGGATTCAGTTTTTGAAGTGAAAGCGGAGGAGGGGGAGATTACGGTCTCATCGGAAGAAGAGGAGGAGGAAACTGGATATCTGGGCCCGATTTCCCAAACGGAATTTAAGGCATCCAGTGGTTCTAAAGATGAACTTAGCCATAAGATGGTTTTGAGAAACCGGGCCGTGATTACCACTGGTAAGTACTGTATTAAAAACAGAGGTACAAACTCTGCAGTTGTTGAACTGATGTTTGGTGTTAAAGGGGAAATCGGCAATTGCTACATCCATATTTTGACTTTTAAATTATTTATTTATAGCCATTGATTCTTGAAGAATATAACACATGCCTCATGAGCTTAGTTCAACTGTTGTACCCCATCAGAACCCCAAATAAGCTTTTTTTACTCCAATGTTTAGAAACAATGTAAATCAACACTGTATAGCCTCAACGTGGTTAAAACTATAATGTTGATATCATGGATGGTCAGTCCTTGCATCCATAGATCTGTCTATGAATTTGAGAGTAGTTAAATGTCTCCAGCCCCATCATCATCTTATTACCAAAACAGTGGTGGAATGACTGCTGTGTTATTGTTTCAACTGCAGATTGGTTGATTGATGTGTTTTTTTTTAAAGGGACAACCTAGTATTTAAACAGCAACAAAATGGCTGCCTTGAGACTTGGTTTGGTTAACAGCTGAGGGATGGGGGCTGGAGAAATGTAACCACTCTCAAAATCATAGAGAATGCTATTGTAGCATTCTCTAGCGACCTCGTCAAGAAGTTCAGACATCTTGGCGTAACAGTTATAAGGTGTTGGCTTGACAGTCGCTGGACCCAGGTTTGAGTCCAGCTCAGGGCGACCCCCCGAATTCACTACACTATGAATACAAGGACTGGCCACGCATGATGTCATAATGATAGTTTAACCAGGTTTCTAGGATATATAGTATATTCTAGAATTCATCCATGATGTCATAGTGATAGTTTAACCAGGTTTCTAGGCTATATAGTATATTCTAGAATTCATCCATGATGTCATAGTGATAGTTTAACCAGGTTTCTAGGCTATATAGTATATTCTAGAATTCATCCATGATGTCATAGTGATAGTTTAACCAGGTTTCTAGGCTATATAGTATACTCTAGAATTGCCAGTGAAGATTTCCTGTGGGGGCAAATTTTTAGAGCTGTTGATAAGTCATTGTATAATATTCAGCCAATTTTTTTTATGCCCTTACATTAAAGGCAAGACATACCTAGATTCAATTACATTAATGAATTGGTTTGAAACCTTTGTTTTAAACCCTTCTCAAAGTTGGTGCCTTGGCGGATTTGTAAAAAATGGTTTATCATGAATCACTATTTACTTATTCATTTAAATGTAACCTTTATTTAACTAGGCAAGTCAGTTGTGAACAAAATCTTATTTACAATGACTGCCTACCCCGGAAGACGCTGGGCCAATCACGGTCGGTTGTGGTACAGCCTGGATTTGATCCAGGGTGTCTGTAGTGGCGCCTCAAGCCCTGAGATGCAGTGTCCTCTGCGCTACCTTGGAGCCCCAAAATCATGTTCTAGTGCTGTCCCCAACTAAAATACATCTTGGTCAACCAAGAGTCATCTGTTCTTTCTACCAATCGCCCCATGTGTTTTTATAAAATCTATATGTACTGAACTTGTCTGATGCTTTAAGCACGCTGTTTGATTAAATAAATTATACACACAAATTACTAAAGGGAGCCAGTCATCACTATAACCAGACCAGAGGGAGCCGGTCATCACTATAACCAGACCAGAGGGAGCCGGTCATCACTATAACCTGACCAGAGGGAGCCGGTCATCAACATAACCTGACCAGAGGGAGCCGGTCGTCAACATAACCTGACCGGAGGGAGCCGGTCGTCAACATAACCTGACCGGAGGGAGCCGGTCGTCAACATAACCTGACCGGAGGGAGCCGGTCGTCAACATAACCCGACCGGAGGGAGCCGGTCGTCAACACAACCCGACCGGAGGGAGCCGGTCGTCAACACAACCCGACCGGAGGGAGCCGGTCGTCAACATAACCCGACCGGAGGGAGCCGGTCGTCAACATAACCCGACCGGAGGGAGCCGGTCGTCAACACAACCCGACCAGGGGGAGCCGGTCGTCAACACAACCCGACCAGAGGGAGCCGGTCGTCAACACAACCCGACCAGAGGGAGCCGGTCGTCAACATAACCCGACCAGAGGGAGCCGGTCGTCAACATAACCCGACCAGAGGGAGCCGGTCGTCAACACAACCCGACCAGAGGGAGCCGGTCGTCAACACAACCCGACCAGAGGGAGCCGGTCGTCAACACAACCCGACCAGAGGGAGCCGGTCGTCAACACAACCCGACCAGAGGGAGCCGGTCGTCAACACAACCCGACCAGAGGGAGCCGGTCGTCAACATAACCCGACCAGAGGGAGCCGGTCGTCAACATAACCCGACCAGAGGGAGCCGGTCGTCAACATAACCTGACCAGAGGGATTCCCCCCTCCCCCCCTCCGCTGCTGGACTTCGTAAATTCTGCCGTTCTGCTCCTGAAGTTTTCAGTAATAGTCTACAGATAGATAGACTAATAGACTAGTAATAGACTACACCATCAGTCTGCAACCTTTTCCAGTTGGAGTGCCAATTTATCTGACCATTTCTACCAATCTGCGTGCCAGTTATGATTTTCATTTGCACATTTTACTGGAACAGTTTCATTTAATTTATAATAGTATCTCAAAATCATTGTCTGTGATTAATCTACATTCTGTCTAAATGAAAATGATACAAATCTAAATAACTTTTATTGCCATTATGACATCATGGATGAATTCTAGATGCCAACTATGTAAAAAAAATAGCCTACATAAAGCCAACAAATAAAAACATTGCATTCTGCAGGTAGAACATATCCTGATAGAAATAAATATCCTAGAAATCACATTGGCTGCAAATGGCCTGTCTACTACAAACTTGAAACATTGTATCAACTATCAACTGGGTCAGGAAACTCGGATAGCAAGCTTGCAACATTATATGAAATATTCTAGGCCCTCAGTTTCCTGCTCCAGTGAGTTCTGGACAGTAATCAGGTATTTTATGACATTTCCATTGGATCAGAGCATTACATTTTTCCCTTTTATGCCGTGTGTTTATCGAAATGGCGAGAGCTGGAAATATTTTACAAAAATACTTTGAGGAACTATTGTCATTCGCAATTGATTTTGATTAGACTTTGTTTACTTGCTGTTTGGAGGTGAAGAAAAAGTTACTTTGAGAAGCTCCACAACTCATTAGTGGTGCAGCGTTAAGACAATCAGAAATACTATCAGACATCCCCAAATGGGCACATTTATAGGCCTACATTTGCGCGCAGGACAGGTAGACTAGTCCTACTACTATATGGGTAATCAGGTGTGCGTCCTTACTCAACATTGACAGGAGTGTTTCAAACAAAAGACAATGAATAAATTGACAACTGACGCATCTTGCGGGGTCAGGTCTGGGTGGTCTGCCAGGGGCCGTTTCATTTAGTATCCGTTTGGGTCGGCTGGGGAATGATTGTATTTCCCCATAGTATGTTGTTCCGAAGTTGACTGACTGAAAGGGAGTGTAACTTTGATTATAATTACACTTCCCTGAAGGAGAGAAACGAGGTACAACACCTGTTTGTCCCCGCCCTTTCCTGGGGTGGTGAAGAGCGGTATTAAATTTAAGGAATAAAATCCAAGCCTCACGCTCATCACCTGTGGAAGGCGGGGATTCCAGCGAGGCGTGGATATGATAGTATGTTGTACCTATTTTCCCTCCTTCAGGGAACAGTAGTTATAGTCATAACGTTAAGCTTGTCATATGATGAACTTCAACTTAAATACTGAATATTGCTGTCGGACAGTTTTTTTGTATTCAGATCTCTGAAATGCTCTCTAACTACGTCACATTTAGTGTCTCTTTATGTTACGCTGGGAAAACAGTTTTCATGGGAACAGAAATCCTAAATCATTTCAGAGTTTGCTAAATCCAATGGTTCTAACTGAAAGTCCCCTTAGCTTTATTGACAACACCCAAATGGATACTGCCATTAACATGGTTTTTCAATAATTACACATAATACTTAATACTGTAGCTGTTTAGTTAGTCACGTGTTCAACTATCATCAGCTGATCCAGGAAATAATTTTCTGAATGCCAGTCAAATGACAAACATCACGACATGCAACAACAACCAACGTGCTTCTTCATTCATTACTCTGGTAAAGACAGTTATGCCGTGCTTGGATCCAACATCCCTAACAAATTGATGTTTGTAATTAGAGGTCGACCGATTAATTAGGGCCGATTTCAAGTTTTCATAACAATCGGAAATCTGTATTTTCGGACACCGATTTGGCTGTTTTTTTTACATCTTTATTTAACTCGGCAAGTCGGTTAAGAACACATTCTTATCTTCAATGACGGCCTACCGGGGAACGGTGTAGGAACGGTGGGTTAACTGCCCTGTTCAGGGGCAGAACGACAGATTTTCACCTTGTCCGCTCGGGGGATCCAAAAATCATAATCGGTCGACCTCTGTTTATAATGTGTTATTGTCTGCTTGATTTACTGTAGGCGCTCGTTAGTCTGTTTGGACACAGAGATACTTAGCTCATAATGTTTAGAGAACTGTTCCTTGATGGATAGGCTATTGTACAACACACAGAGCTATTTTCCTTTATTCAGGACATTTATAAATACAACACATTACAGAGTAGTCTAGTGGGATTATTCACAAAATTATCTAGTGATCAGGTTATGAAATGTCATGACAGACATTTTAGTTTCCATGTTTCACCTGAAATATTAAATGATTTATAGTCCTAGGTCTATGTTGTTGTTAGGTGAAGTTATGGGTCCTACAGTAGGTCTATGTTATTGTTAGGTGAAGTTATGGGTCCTACAGTAGGTCTGTGTTGTTGTTAGGTGAAGTTATGGGTCCTACAGTAGGTCTATGTTGTTAGGTGAAGTTATGGGTCCTACAGTAGGTCTATGTTATTGTTAGGTGAAGTTATGGGTCCTACAGTAGGTCTGTGTTGTTGTTAGGTGAAGTTATGGGTCCTACAGTAGGTCTATGTTATTAGGTGAAGTTATGGGTCCTACAGTAGGTCTATGTTATTGTTAGGTGAAGTTATGGGCCAATTTGTTAAACACTTAATGTACAAACCCTCAGTTTCAGGCTGATGGCAACGCTAGCCAAAGAACATTTTAGTGGTTGAAGTGTTTCAGTATAAAGCAGTTGATTTTGCGACAATAACACAAACATATAGGAGATTCAAACAAGCCTTACAATTACAATGCATGTGCATCGCTGCAATTTTAGCACAGAACACAGAGGGGTCCTTTTTTGGAGACCAAAGGTCGTCTGGCACACTGCTTAGGTCTTGACTGTCTTAAGACAATTGTAAAATAATTTAACAGACATCAATTGTTGTACAACTTCATGGGTACGATCTGGGCATCACCTTTTACCTCAAATAAACAGTGGATTTCTGCTGTTGTGGGCCTTAAACCATCTGTCTGACTTTGTTGTTCACACAGGAGAGATACGGGACTATCGTGGATCCTCTGGGGAGCCTCAACAACAACATGATGCTGAAGAGGCAGAGAAGAGTCTCTCCACATCAGAACACCTCAAGAAACACCCGCAGAGATCCACAGGGAAGATAACTCACTGCTGTTCTGACTGTGGGAAGAGATTAAACTCCTCAGTAAAACTTAAAATACATCAAAGAATTCACACAAGAGAGAAACCATATAGCTGTGATCAATGTGGGAAGAGTTTTGCTAAATCCAGCCAGCTGACTGTACACCAGAGAAAACACACAGGAGAGAAACCTTATAGCTGTGGTCAATGTGGGGAGAGTTTTACTACATCTAGCCAGCTGACTGTACACCAGAGAACACACACAGTAGAGAAACCATATAGCTGTGATCAATGTGGGAAGAGTTTTAGTCAATCTAGCTCTCTGGCAGTGCACCAGAGAATACACACAGGAGAGAAACCATATAGCTGTGCTCAATGTGGGAAGAGTTTTGTTAAATCTAGCCATCTGACTGAACACCAGAGAACACACACAGTAGAGAAACCATATAGCTGTGATCAATGTGGGAAGAGTTTTGCTAAATCCAGCCAGCTGACTTTACACCAGAGAACACACACAGGAGAGAAACCTTATAGCTGTAATCAATGTGGGAAGAGTTTTAGTCAATCTAGCTCTCTGACAGTGCACCAGAGAATACACACAGGAGAGAAACCATTTAGCTGTGATCAATGTGGGAAGAGTTTTTATACTTCTACCTATCTAAATATACACCATAGAACACACACACACACACACACACACACACCTCTTAGCTGTGACCAGAGATAATCTGATAAAAGATCTCTGATCAAATATCAGAAAATTTATGAAGGAGTTGTGTCATGATATCAATGAATTAATGTCACAATGTAGAATGTTTTAACATTGTAGTAGGAGTATTTTAATGTCTCAATGTAGAATGTTTTAATATATAGTATATTAATATACTCTGCAGTCAGTCAGTCAGAATGTCACAATGTAGAACCCTAAACGTTTGCTCCCTTATCAATTGGTTTCAACATGATATGGATATTAGGCTCATTGGGGGAAATCCAGGCTCTGAATTGAAAGAGTATTATTTATGTGATTTAACACAAAGTGACTAACAAAAAAAGAGTTGTCCTCTAACCAGTGATGTACACATTATTTCCAGAATCAACTTATTTCAACATGATATCGATGAGTTATGACAAATAAGTGTTGTGTTCCTTTGTTTAGCGACCTCTACATTTAAATGCATCACTCCAAAATGTAGCTGACTGTCTTCTGCAGGTTGTCCTCTAACCAGTGAGCTAAAAGATATCTCCCATTTCCATGTTTTTTTTGTTGTTGTTAGTTTCAACAGCACGTACAACCGGATTTTCCCCCTAATCGATATCAGTGATTTATTGCTACTTGTCAAAACAACAGTGTTTCTGGTGCTTGTGCAGTTTATAAGGAGCTTGTTTTAAAAAAGACAATTATTGTGGCAGATGTTTGTGTATATACCACATGTTAGGTTTTCAATTTATCCCAACCTGTTTCTGCATATTGGTTATTGATTTGGACACGTTAAAACTGTGTTTTGACATTGAGGCTATCCCACCTAGCAAAATGTAATTGAAAAGCCGTTGAAAATAATACTATGCAATCAAATATTTCATATTTACATTTCATGTAACATTTAGTAATGAAAATTATTCATGCAACCAACTGACAGTTTTTTGGGTACAATTATATTGACATTGTTGCCCTGTTTTTAGAATATCAGGGTTCATTCTCACATGTGCCAACCCAAATGTACTAGAGCATGACATTGGGGACTGGGCCCCGATCCAACAACATGCCTATCAAGTGAACCCTGAAAAGAGAGAGAAGCTCTGCAGTGAGGTGGAAAGTTACTAGGGATATTGCAGGAGTTTCCTCTTGAAATCAGACATGTCCGTGGTGAGAACAACCTGGTTGCTGATTGTCTCAAGGGGGGCAGTCAAAATGTTTTGTGTTTTGCGTTTAGCCAGTGCATTGCCATGGATCACAGTTTATTTTTACTGCACGTTTTTCCGTATTGGAGATGAGTTTTGTTTGGGCTCGTTCCAAGGGGACCAGAGTTCTAGAAGTGAGTGAGTTTTAGGAAGAAGAGAGTTCTAGAAGCTATAGAAAGAAAAATCTTTCTTGTGGGAATAATAAAAAATAAATATTGTTTTTACTTGTTGTTTGCCAGTAGACAGACACCATTTTTATATTGGTGACGGTGAAGCATTGTAGTTGATTATAATGTGAAATGGAAGTTGTTTTCTGTTGTTGGTGAGCAAACTCTTAAGGTGTTAGTTAGTCTTTGGTTTTTCCATTTATGTTTTGAGGTTGGACTTTAGCAAGTATAGCTCGTCAGCACGTAGGATGCACTGATAAGTGTCACCTCGTTAGTCAGTATGTGTTACACCTGTGCTGGCTTGTCCATCTCGTTAGTGGGAAGGTGTTTCACCTGAGCTGGTCCAGGTTCTATTTAAGAGTGTCTGGCCCAGTGCTCCAGTTGTCTTGATAGATGTGGAGAGTCAACACCTTTAGTTGCTCCACCTTTTTGGTTTGCTTCCTGTCTTTAAGTTTATTGTGGGTTTTTCTTTTGTTTTCCTCTTCTTGGGCAGATTTAGTGGGTCTTATGGTGGGTGTCTTTTAGGTCCCAGTTGTTGTTACTAGTCAACTTTCAGTGGACACTGAGAGCAAAACTGCAACATTATGTTATAATGCTTTTATTGCATCAAATGGTGGTTTTATTTTGGGTTGGATATTGCATCCAATTAGTGTTTTAATCAATGGCATTTCCTTAGAATGCTCATTGGTCTTTCAGTTGTTAATCTTCTGTTTTTTTTATCCTGTTATTTTTGTGTACTAAGTATTTCTGTTTATTTTCATTGTTTTCTCCTGTGAAGCCATTGTGTTGCATCCATGTCTGAAATGTGCTGTATAAATAAAGCTTGATTTGATTTCAACAAATGAACCCAATGACTGATCAATCAACAGACTGATGGTCCATCTTAGTATGAAAAACAGTATCAATCCCACTTTTCCATTCTGCTGAAGGTGTGGTGGAGTGGTAAACACCACCCCCGGCTCTACCAGGGGCTTGAGGTGGTCTCCCACAGCTCTGCTGGTGGAGTGGTAAACGCCACCCCCGGCTCTACCAGGGGCTTGAGGTGGTCTCCCACAGCTCTGCTGGTGGAGTGGTAAACGCCACCCCCGGCTCTACCAGGGTCTTGAGGTGGTCTCCCACAGCTCTGCTGGTTGAGTGGTAAACACCACCCCCGGCTCTACCAGGGGCTTGAGGTGGTCTCCCACAGCTCTGCTGGTGGAGTGGTAAACACCACCCCCGGCTCTACCAGGGGCTTGAGGTGGTCTCCCACAGCTCTGCTGGTGGAGTGGTAAACACCACCCCCGGCTCTACCAGGGGCTTGAGGTGGTCTCCCACAGCTCTGCTGGTTGAGTGGTAAAAGCCACCCCCGGCTCTACCAGGGGCTTGAGGTGGTCTCCCACAGCTCTGCTTATGTCATGTTCTGTGGCCTTGCCGTTCCATTTCTTGACTGCCCCTGTAACACAGAAAGAAACACATTTAGTCATATTATATAAAACATTCAAACACAGTAAATGAAATGGAGCATCTATGGCCTCAGTTACACCTGGCACCTAAATGTGACTTCTGTCATCTGATCACTCCAAGCTGCATTAGGTTCAGATCTACCAGGATGGACCTTTGACATAGTCTGGATGCAGTCAGGCCACCGAATATGCATAAGCAATGTCAAAAGATGAGTGGGGAAAAGTACATTTTACACAAGTGACCTTCATAATAATTTAAATGTTATTTGTCACATATGTATGTTATTGCGGGTGTAGTTAAATGCTTGTGTTTCTAGCTCCAACAGTGCAGTAATATCTAACTAAATGCTTGTGTTTCTAGCTCCAACAGTGCAGTAATATCTAACTAAATGCTTGTGTTTCTAGCTCCAACAGTGCAGTAATATCTAACCAAATGCTGGTGTTCCTAGCTCCAACAGTAGAGTAATATCTAACTAAATGCTTGTGTTTCTAGCTCCAACAGTACAGTAATATCTAACTAAATGCTTGTGTTCCTAGCTCCAACAGTGCAGTAGTATCTAACTAAATGCTTGTGTTCCTAGCTCCAACAGTGCAGTAATATCTAACTAAATGCTTGTGTTTCTAGCTCCAACAGTGCAGTAATACCTAACTAAATGCTTGTGTTCCTAGCTCCAACAGTGCAGTAATATCTTACTAAATGCTTGTGTTCCTAGCTCCAACAGTGCAGTAATATCTAACCAAATGCTGGTGTTCCTAGCTCCAACAGTACAGTAATATCTAACTAAATGATTGTGTTTCTAGCTCCAACAGTGCAGTAATACCTAACTAAATGCTTGTGTTCCTAGCTCCAACAGTGCAGTAATATCTACCTAAATGCTTGTGTTTCTAGCTCCAACAGTGCAGTAATATCTAACTAAATGCTTGTGTTCCTAGCTCCAACAGTGTAGTAATATCTAACTAAATGCTTGTGTTCCTAGCTCCAATAGTGCAGTAATATCTAACTAAATGATTGTGTTACTAGCTCCAACAGTGCAGTAATATCTAACTAAATGCTTGTGTTTCTAACTCCAACAGTGCAGTAATATCTACCAATGTCACAACAAATACCTAATACACACAAATCTAAGTAATGGAATAAGAATAAATCAAATCAAATGTATTTATATTTATATAGCCCTTCTTACATCAGCTGATATCTCAAAGTCCTGTATAGAAACCCAGACTAAAACCCCAAACAGCAAGCAATGCAGGTGTAGAAGCACGATGGCTTGGAAAAACTCCCTAGAAAGGCCAAAACCTAGGAAGAAACCTAGAGAGGAACCAGGCTATGAGGGGTGGCCAGTCCTTTTCTGGCTGGGCCGGGTGGAGATTATAACAGAACATGACCAAGATGTTCATAAATGACCAGCATGGTCAAATAATAATAATCACAGTAGTTGTCGAGGGTGCAACAGGTCAGCACCTCAGGAGTAAATGTCAGTTGGTTTTCATAGCCGATCATTGAGTATCTCTACCGCTCCTGCGGTCTCTAGAGAGTTGAAAACAGCAGGTCTGGGACAGGTAGCACGTCCGGTGAACAGGTCAGGTTTCCATAGCCGCAGGCAGAACAGTTGAAACTGGAGCAGCAGCACGGCCAGGGGACAGCAAGGAGTCATCATGCCAGGTAGTCCTGAGGCATGGTCCTAGGGCTCAGGTACTCCGAGAGAGAGAAAGAAAGAGAGAATTAGAGAGAGCATACTTAAATTCACACAGGACACCGGATAAGACAGGAGAAATAGTCCAGATATAACAGACTGACCCTAGCCCCCCGACACAAACTACTGCAGCATAAATACTAGAGGCTGAGACAGGAGGGGTCAGGAGACACTGTGGCCCCATCCGATGATACCCCCAGACAGGGCCAAACAGGCAGGATATAACCCCACCCACTTTGCCAAAGCACAGTCCCCACACCACTAGAGGGATATCTTCAACCACCAACTTACCATCCTGAGACAAGGCGCCAACCCAGACAGGAAGACCACGTCAGTGACTCAACCCACTCAAGTGACGCACCCCTCCTAGGGACGGCATGGAAGAGCACCAGTAAGCCAGTGACTCATATATATAAATATATGGACACGCAATATCAGAGCGGCAAAGACAGATACAGTAGAATAGGATAGAATACAGTATATACATATGAGATAAGTAATACATAGACTAAGATACAGTAGAATAGGATAGAATACAGTATATACATATGAGATGAGTAATGCCAGATATGTAAACATGCAGGAGATCCACGAAGGAAAGACAGTGATGGTGCTCAGTGACGTTGTTGCAAATGGTGGGTAAAATGGTAAAACATTTGAGTTCATTCTGTCCATTATTACATCATTACATCAAGTGTTCCAATGGTAAAACGTTTGAGTTCATTTTGTCCATTATTACATCATTACATCAAGTGTTCCAATGGTAAAACGTTTGAGTTCATTTTGTCCTGGTCACTTTGCCTACTGTTTATTGCCACGTTGGGATGCAACCTTTGTTTGTTGTCATTTTTTAAACATTTTTTATCATTTTACCCCCGTTTTTTCTCCCCAATTTCGATCTTGTCTCATCGCTGCAACTCCCCAATGGGCTCAGGAGGCGAAGGTCAAGTCATGCGTCCTCTGAAACATGACCCGTCAAACCGCGCTTCTTAACACCCGCCCGCTTAACCCGGAAGCCAGCTGCACCAATGTGTAGGAGGAAACACCGGGCGACGCTTGGCCAATTGTGTGCCGCCCTATGGAACTCCCGATCACAGCAGGTTGTGGTACAGCCCGGGATCGAACCCGGGTGACGCCTCTAGTGACGCCTCTAGCACTGCCATGCAGTACCTTAGACTGCTGCACCACTCTGGTCTATAGTGACACCTCTAACACTGTGATACAGTACCTTAGACCGCTGCACCACTCGGGTCTATAGTGACACCTCTAACACTGTGATCTAGTACCTTAGACTGCTGCACCACTCGGGTCTATAGTGACACCTCTAACACTGTGATACAGTACCTTAGACTGCTGCACCACTCGGGTCTATAGTGACGCCTCTAGCACTGTGATACAGTACCTTAGACCACTGCACCACTCGGTCTATAGTGACACCTCTAACACTGTGATACAGTACCTTAGACCGCTGCACCACTCGGGTCTATAGTGACGCCTCTAACACTGTGATCTAGTACCTTAGATCGCTGTACCACTCAGGCATAACCTTTTTTTAACCAATTCTGATGGTTGTTAAAAGTGGAATTTTGACATTATTACCGTTATATCAACACACTGAACACTCCCAACACTCCCAACTATAATTCTCTTTGGCACTGTAGACATCTAGTGACCACTTGATTCCATGTGACATTATTACCGTTATATCAATACACTGGACACTCCCAACACCCCCAACTATAATTCTCTTTGGCACTGTAGACATCTAGTGACCACTCGATTCCATGTGACATTATTACCGTTATATCAACACACTGGACACTCCCAACACTCCCAACTATAATTCTCTTTGGCACCGTAGACATCTAGTGACCACTTGATTCCATGTGACATTATTACCGTTATATCAACACACTCAACACTCCCAACACTCCCATCTAGTGACCACTTGATTCCATGTGACCAAACATTTCTGAGGCTGAGTCTCAAATAGTCGCCTGTTCCTTTTAATAGCCGGGCAATAGCACACATAGCAAATACATTTTGGGTCTAAATTAAAGGAGCTACAATTATAGTTTAATTACATGTTTTAAATAAAATGTCCATAATATCTGCATTAATACGAACGAGCTACAAAAATCTCTGAAACTGGAAACACTTATCTCCCTCACTAGCTTTAAGCACCAGCTGTCAGAGCAGCTCACAGATTACTGCACCTGTACATAGCCCATCTATAATTTAGCCCAAACAACTACCTCTTTCCCTATTGTATTTATTTATTTATTTAGCTCCTTTGCACCCCATTATTTCTATCTCTACTTTGCACATTCTTCCACTGCAAATCTACCATTCCAGTGTTTTACTTGCTATATTGTATTTACTTCGCCACCATGGCCTTTTTTTTGCCTTCACCTCCCTTATCTCACCTCACTTGCTCACATTTTATAAAGACATATTTTTCTACTGTATTATTGACTGTATGTTTGTTTTACTCCATGTGTAACTCTGTGTTGTTGTATGTGTCGAACTGCTTTGTTTTATCTTGGCCAGGTCGCAGTTGTAAATGAGAACTTGTTCTCAACTGGCCGACCTGGTTAAATAAAGGAGAAATAAATAACACATAATAATACAAAAATGTAGGAGCATTATAGACCTAGTCTGTTCATTATATACATCTACATGATGTATTGTTACACCATGTAGTAGCAGTATAGACCTAGTCTGTTCATTATATACATCTACATGATGTAATGTTACACCACGTAGGAGCAGTATAGACCTAGTCTGTTCATTATATACATCTACATGATGTATTGTTACACCATGTAGGAGCAGTATGGACCTAGTCTGTTCATTATATACATCTACATGATGTATTGTTACACCATGTAGGAGCAGTATAGACCTAGTCTGTTCATTATATAAATCTACATGATGTATTGTTACACCATGTAGGAGCAGTATGGACCTACAGTAGCTTGCTAATTACTTAGATGTAATATAACTTAATGAAACTGCCTTAAATGTGCTGTAGTAAACATTTTTTATCCGCACTAATCAATCAACACATTCCTGTCTTTGTATGTCTCAATATAATAGTATTATTTTATTAAATCCATTTAAAATAATCTTTGTCTGAAAATAAAATTGATCCTCAACTGCGTTTCCCCTCCAGTCAGCAGACGGCGATGTGCGTCTTTCATGCGACGCTGCCAGCGTGACGTATAATCTAGTGGACGGTTCTTCATAAACAGCTCGTCAACCACCTCGGTAGCTTGCTAGCCAACATAGACGAAAGAGCTATTTATACGCTTTCGGTGTATATTAGCTACTGTGTTTTCGAAACACTTCTGTCGTATCTACTTGTTAACCTATTTAATTTAATATTACGTTATTTTGTATTAGTCAGCTATAGTAGCTGGCTGGTTAAGTTAGCACTAGCCTAGTCGCTAATGATAGCTAGCTAGCTAACATCCCCGACCATGAGCTCCCTAAACTACTCCCCTCTTGCTAAAGAAGAGGTGGTCTGCTGGACGGAGAAAGAAGCTCTGGGGCTGAACATTGTCGTTAAAGAGGAGAAGGAAGAAGAGGATATCACAGTAAAAATAGAAGTAGAGGGTGAGGCTGTTACAGTGAAAGAAGAAGAGAAAGACGTTTCAGTGAAAGAAGAGGAAGAGGCGTTCAGAGTGAAAGAGGAGGAGGATGTTACAGTAAAAGAAGAGGAGAAGGATGTGAAAGAGGAGGACGCAGTTATTGGTGTGAAAGAGGAGGAGGGGGAGATCTGTTTAACACCAGTAAGTACCGTCTCTGCAGTCGTTGAACCAATATGCAGTAAAGGGGTTCTACACTTTAATGTTGTTCTGTAGGAATGGCTGAAGCTACACTGTAACGTGTAGAACATCAAGAGTGGACCATCAACAAAACATTAACAATTGATCAAATGCATCCAATGACAATGCCTGAAATACTGTAGTCCTCAATATCTCCTATTAGATTAGCCCAACATGTAGTCTTAAAGGGGCAATCAGCAGTTGTTACATCCATTTTGGGACTTATACATTAATGATATGTACCCATTGTTTCTTGAAGAATTCACTTATAAATGCCTCATGAGCTTAGTTCAACTGTCGTACCCCATCAGAACCCAAAATATAAGCTTATATTATCTCCAATGTTTGTCAGTAAATATAAACGAACACGGTATATCCTCAAAACATGGTTAAAACTAGAATGTTGATATCATGGATCGTTGCATTTCTCCAGCACCATCCCTCAGCTTTTTACCGAAACGGGCAGGGAGTACGCTTTGTTATTGTTTCTACTGCTGATTGCTGTCCCCGTTACTCCTCAAGGTCCAAGGACTGTATGTTATTTTCAGAGGTAGACTGGCTCTGGCAGCTAAAATAGTCAAATATTCCATCTAAATGTGAATCCATTCTCAATTGCGATACATTTCTAGAAACATAAATCGCTGTACTTTCATATCAATTCAGAATAATTTGCCATCCAGGACCTATATAATAGGCGTGTCAGAGGAAAGCCCACAAAATTGTCAGAGACTCCAGTCACCCAAGTTATAGACTGTTTTCTCTGCTAACGCACGGCAAGTGGTACCACAGCACCAAGTCTAGAACCAAAAGCCTCCTCAACAGCTTCTACCCCCAAGCCATAAGACTGCTGAACAATTCGTAAAATCACCACCGGACAATTTACATTGACCCCCCCCCCCCCCCCCCCCACACTTTTGTGCACTGCTGCTACTCGCTGGTTGTTTGTTACCTATGCATAGTCACTACACTCCCCTACCTTCATGTACAGATTACCTCAACTAGCCTGTACCCCCGCACACTGACTCGGTACCGGTGCCCCCTGTATATAGCCTCCATACTGACTCGGTACTGGTGCCCTCTGTATATAGCCTCCACATTGACTCGGTACCGGTGCCCCCTGTATATTACCTCCACACTGACTCAGTACTGGTGCCCCCTGTATATAGCCTCCACATTGACTCGGTACCGGTGCCCCCTGTATATAGCCTCCACACTGACTCTGTACCGGTGCCCTCTGTATATAGCCTCCACATTGACTCTGTACCGGTGCCCCCTGTATATAGCCTCCACATTGACTGTACCGGTGCCCTCTGTATATAGCCTCCACACTGACTCGGTTCCGGTGCCCCCTGTATATAGCCTCCACACTGACTCGGTACTGGTGCCCTCTGTACATAGCCTCCACATTGACTCTGTACCGGTGCCCCCTGTATATAGCCTCCACATTGACTGTACCGGTGCCCCCTGTATATAACCTCCACACTGACTCGGTACCGGTGCCCCCTGTATATAGCCTCCACACTGACTCGGTACCGGTGCCCCCTGTATATAGCCTCGTTATTCTCATTCTGTTACTTTTTATTATTACTTTTTATTTTAGTCTACTTGGTAAACGTTTTCTTCTTCTTGAACTGCACTGTTGGTTAAGGGCTTGTAAGTAAAGCGTTTCACGGTAAAGTCTAAGTTGGTGTCTTGACGGATTTGTAAAAAACGTTTTGTCATAAAACACTATATACAGTGGGGGAAAAAGTATTTAGTCAGCCACCAATTGTGCAAGTTCTCCCACTTAAAAAGATGAGGCCTGTAATTTTCATCATAGGTACACTTCAACTATGACAGACAAAATGAGGGGGAAAAATCCAGAAAATCACATTGTCGGATTTCTTATGAATTTATTTGCAAATTATGGTGGAAAATAAGTATTTGGTGCATTAAGACAATCAGAAATACTATCAGACTTCCCCATATGGGCACATTTATAGGCCTACATTTGTGTGCAGGCCAGGTAGACTAGTTTTACATCTATATGTGTAACTAAGTAGACTAGTCCTACTTCTATATGTGTAACCAGGTAGACTAGTCCTACTTCTATATGTATAACCAGGTAGACTAGTCCTACTTCTATATGTGTAACCAGGTAGACTAGTCCTACTTCTATATGTGTAATCAGGTGTGCGTCCTTACTCATGATAATGGTCACATACACATGGTTAGCAGATGTTAATGGTCACATACACATGGTTAGCAGATGTTAATGGTCACATACACATGGTTAGCAGATGTTATTGGTCACATACACATGGTTAGCGGATGTTATTGGTCACATACACATGGTTAGCGGATGTTAATGGTCACATACACATGGTTAGCGGATGTTAATGGTCACATACACATGGTTAGCGGATGTTAATGGTCACATACACATAGTTAGCGGATGTTAATGGTCACATACACATGGTTAGCGGATGTTAATGGTCACATACACATGGTTAGCAGATGTTATTGGTCACATACACATAGTTAGCGGATGTTAATGGTCACATACACATGGTTAGCGGATGTTAATGGTCACATACACATGGTTAGCAGATGTTATTGGTCACATACACATGGTTAGCGGATGTTAATGGTCACATACACATGGTTAGCAGATGTTAATGGTCACATACACATGGTTAGCAGATGTTATTGGTCACATACACATGGTTAGAAGATGTTATTGGTCACATACACATGGTTAGCAGATGTTAATGGTCACATACACATGGTTAGCAGATGTTAATGGTCACATACACATGGTTAGCAGATGTTAATGGTCACATACACATGGTTAGCAGATGTTAATGGTCACATACACATGGTTAGCAGATGTTAATGGTCACATACACATGGTTAGCAGATGTTAATGGTCACATACACATCCACGGTCTCGAGCTTAATGACGAGTTTGAAGGGGACTATGGTGTTAAATTCTGAGCTGTAGTCAATGAACAACATTCTTTCATAGGTATTCCTCTTGTCCAGGTGAGATTGTGCAATGCGATGGCGATTGCATCGTCACTGAACCTATTGGGGCGGTAAGCAAATTGGAGTGGGTCTAGGGTATCGGGTAGGGTGGAGGTGATCTGCTCCTTGACTAGTCTCTCAAAGCGCTTCATGATGACAGAAGTGAGTGCAACGGGGCGATAGTCATTTAGTTCTTAGCCTTCTTGGAACAGGAATAATGGTGGCCATCTTGAAGCATGTGGGGACAGCAGACTGGGATAGGGATTGATTGAATATGTCCGTAAACACACCAGCCAGCTGGTCTATGAATGCTCTGAAGACACGGCGAGGGATGCTGTCTGGGCGGGTAGCCCTGTGAGGTTTAACACGTTTAAATATTTTACTCACGTCGGCCACGGAGAAGGAGAGCCCACAGTCTATGGTAGCGGGCCGTGTCGGTGGCACTGTATTGTCCTCAAAGCGAGCAAAGAAGTTGTTTAATAAATTTTTATGCATCACGGAAGTTAGACTGATCCAGAATGCTAGCAGCTCGAGTCTTGCAGTTGATATGCTGATAGAATTTAGGAAGGCTTGTTCTCAGGTTAGCTTTGTTAAATTCCCCAGCTACAATAAATGCAGCCTCGGGATGTATGGTTTCCAGTTTACATAGAGTCCAGTGAAGTTCTTTCAGGGCTGACGAGGTATCTGCTTGGTGGGGGATATACTATAATATGTGACTATAATCGAAGAGAATTCTCTTGGAAGATAATGCGGTCGGCATTTGATTGTAAGGAATTCTAGGTCTGGTGAACAAAAGGACTTGAGTTTATGTATGTTGTTATGATTACACCACGAGTTGTTAATCATAAGGCATACACCTCCGCCCTTCTTCTTGCCAGAGAAATGTTTGTTTCTGTCAGTGCATGAAGAAACCGGGTACCAACTCTGACAACGTATCCTGAGTGAGCCATGTTTCTGTGAAACAGAGAATGTTACGATCTCTGATGTCTCTCTGGAAGGCAACTCGTGCCCTAATTTCGTCAACCTTGTTGTCTAGAGATTGGACATTGGCGAGTAATATGCTCAGAAGCGGTGGATGATATGCTTGCCTTCTGAGTCTGACCAGTAGTAGGCCGCTCAGTCTACCTCTCCTGCGATAATAATAATACTGTCACGTTCCTGACCTGTTTTCTGTTGTGTGGTATGTGTTTAATTGGTCAGGGCGTGAGTTTTGGGTGGGTAGTCTATGTTATGTGTTTTCTATGTTGGGTTAATGGGTTGCCTGGTATGGCTCTCAATTAGAGGCAGGTGTTTGGCATTTCCTCTAATTGAGAGTCATATTAAGGTAGGTTGTTTCACATTGTTTGTTGTGGGTGGTTGTCTCCTGTGTCAGTGTTTGTCGCGCCACACGGGACTGTCTCGGTTTATGTAGTCTGTTCCTGTTCGTGAGTTCTTCGTGTTTTATGTAAGTTCCATGTCCAGGTCTGTCTACTCCGTTTTGTTATTTTGTTAATTATTCAAGTGTATTTCGTTTCGTGTTTTTTCGTCTTGTTTAATAAATATAATGTCAAGTTACAACGCTGCGTCTTGGTCGAATCACCACTCCTCCTTTTCGTATGAAGAGGAGGAGGAATTCCGTTACAAATACATAAAACAACAAATAACTGCATAGTTTTCTAAGGACATGAAGCGAGGCGACTCTCTGTAGGCGCCATCTTGCACGGTCTGGGTGGTCTGCCAGGGGGCGTTTCATTTAGTATCCGTTTGGGTCGGCATGGGGAATGATTCTATTTCCCCATAGTATGTTGTACCTCGTTTCCCTCCTTCAGGGAACAATAGTTATAGTCATAGCGTGTGGATTTAATAGTATGTTGTACCTAGTTTCCCTCCTTCAGGGAACAGTAGTTATAGTCATAACGTTAAGCTTGTCATAGCTTGTCATTAACACGGTTCTTCAATAATTACACATAATTCTTAATACTGTAGCTGTTTAGTTAGCCACATGTTCAACTATCATCAGCTGATCCAGGAAATCATTTTCTGAATGCCAGTCACATGACAAACATCACGACATGCAACAACAACCAAAGTGCTTCTTCATTCATTACTCTGGTAAAGACAGTTATGCCGTGCTCCACGTTGGATCCAACATCCCTAACAAATTGATGTTTATAATGTTATTGTCTGCTTGATTTACAGTAAGGTCTCGTTAGTCTGTTTGCACACAGAGATACTTAGCTCATAATGTGTAGAGAACTGTTCCTTGATGGATCGGCTGTTGTACAACACACAGAGCTATTTTCCTTTATTCAGGACATTTAGAATGACAGCACATTACAGAGTAGCCTAGTGGGATTATTCACAAAATTATCTGGTGATCAGGTTATGAAATGTCATGACAAAGACATTTTAGTTTCCATGTTTGACCTGTAAATATTAAATTATTTATAGTCATAGGTCTATGTTGTTGTTAGGTGAAGTTATGGGTCCTACAGTAGGTCTATGTTGTTGTTAGGTGAAGTTATGGGTCCTACAGTAGGTCTATGCTGTTGTAAGGTGAAGTTATGGGTTCTACAGTAGGTCTATGTTGTTGTTAGGTGAAGTTATGGGTCCTACAGTAGGTCTATGTTGTTGTTAGGTGAAGTTATGGGTCCTACAGTAGGTCTATGTTATAGTTATGGGTCCTACAGTAGGTCTATGTTGTTGTTAGGTGAAGTTATGGGTTCTACAGTAGGTCTATGTTATTGTTAGGTGAAGTTATGGGTCCTACAGTAGGTCTATGTTATTGTTAGGTGAAGTTATGGGTCCTACAGTAGGTTATAACACACTGTCTGTCTGTCTGTCAGGGAGAATAGACTCACCTTGCCACCTAGTGAGATCACTCTGTTATAACACACTGTCTGTCTGTCAGGGAGAAGAGACTCACCCTGCCACCTAGTGAGATCACTCTGTTATAACACACTGTCTGTCTGTCTGTCTGTCTGTCTGTCTGTCTGTCTGGGAGAAGAGACTCACCTTGTCACCTAGTGAGATCACTCTGTTATAACACACTGTCTGTCTGTCTGTCTGTCTGTCTGGGAGAAGACTCACCTTGTCACCTAGTGAGATCACTCTGTTATAACACACTGTCTGTCTGTCTGTCTGTCTGTCTGGGAGAAGAGACTCACCTTGTCACCTAGTGAGATCACTCTGTTATAACACACTGTCTGTCTGTCTGTCTGTCTGGGAGAAGAGACTCACCTTGTCACCTAGTGAGATCACTCTGTTATAACACACTGTCTGTCTGTCTGTCTGGGAGAAGAGACTCACCTTGCCACCTAGTGAGATCACTCTGTTATAACACACTGTCTGTCTGTCTGTCTGTCTGGGAGAAGAGACTCACCTTGTCACCTAGTGAGATCACTCTGTTATAACACACCGTCTGTCAGGGCTCGGGTCTAAAGTAGAGTATTATATAGGGAATAGGGCCCTGGTCTAAAGTAGAGTATTATAAAGGGGAATAGGGCCCTGTTCTACAGTAGAGTATTATATAGGGAATAGGGCCCAGGTCTAAAGTAGAGTATTATATATGGAATAGGGCCCTGGTCTAAAGTAGAGGATTATAAAGGGAATAGGGCCCTGGTCTAAAGTAGAGGATTATATCGGGAATAGGGCTCTGGTCTAAAGTAGAGGATTATGTAGGGAATAGGGCTCTGGTCTAAAGTAGAGTATTATATTAAGAATTGGGCCCTGGTCTAAAGTAGAGTATTATATAGGGAATAGGGCCCTGTTCTACAGTAGAGTATTATATAGGGAATAGGGCCCTGGTCTACAGTAGTGTATTATATAGGGAATAGGACCCTGGTCTACAGTAGAGTATTATATAGGGAATAGGGCCCTGGTCTAAAGTTGAGTATTATATAGGGAATAGGGCCCTGGTCTAAAGTAGAGTATTATATAGGGAATAGGGCCCTGGTCTAAAGTAGAGGATTATATCGGGAATAGGGCTCTGGTCTAAAGTAGAGGATTATGTAGGGAATAGGGCTCTGGTCTAAAGTAGAGTATTATATTAAGAATTGGGCCCTGGTCTAAAGTAGAGTATTGTATAGGGAATAGGGCCCTGGTCTAAAGTAGATTATTATATAGGGAATGGGGCCCTGGTCTAAGGTAGAGGATTATATAGGGAATAGGGCCCTGGTCTAAAGTAGAGGATTATATAGGGAATAGGGCCCTGGTCTAAAGTAGAGTATTATATAGGTAATAGGGCCCTGGTCTACAGTAGAGTATAACATAGGGAATATGGCCCTGGTCTAAAGTAGAGTATTATATAGGGAATAGGGCCCTGGTCTAAATTAGAGGATTATATAGGGAATATGGCCCTGGTCTAAAGTAGAGTATTATATAAGGAATTGGGCCCTTGTCTAAAGTAGAGTATTATATAGGGAATATGGCCCTGGTCTACAGTAGAGTGTAATATAGGGAATAGTGCCCTGGTCTACAGTAGAGTATTATATAGGGAATTGGGCCCTGGTCTAAAGTAGAGTATTATATAGGGAATAGGGCCCTGGTCTAAAGTAGAGTATTATATAGGGAATGGGGCCCTGGTCTAAAGTAGAGGATTATATAGGGAATAGGGCCCTGGTCTAAAGTTGAGTATTATATAGGGAATAGGTCCCTGGTCTAAAGTAGAGTATTGTATAAGGAATTGGGCCCTGGTCTAAAGTAGAGGATTATATAGGGAATAGGGCTCTGGTCTAAAGTAGAGTATTGTATAGGGAATAGGGCCCTGGTCTAAAGTAGAGTATTATATAGGGGATAGGGCCCTGGTCTAAATTAGAGGATTATATAGGGAATAGGGCCCTGGTCTAAATTAGAGTATTATATAGGGAATAGGGCCCTGGTGTACAGTAGAGTATTATATAGGGAATAGGGCTCTGGTCTAAAGTAGAGTATTATATAGGGAATAGGGCCCTGGTCTACAGTAGAGTATTATATAGGGAATAGGGCTCTGGTCTAAAGTAGAGTATTATATAAGAAATTGGACCCTGGTCTAAAGTAGAGGATTATATAGGGAATAGGGCTCTGGTCTAAAGTAGAGTATTATATAAGGAATTGGGCCCTGGTCTAAAGTAGAGTATTATATAAGGAATTGGGCCCTGGTCTAAAGTAGAGTATTATATAGGGAATAGGGCCCTGGTCTAAAGTAGATTATTATATAGGGAATAGGGCCCTGGTCTAAAGTAGAGGATTATATAGGGAATAAGGCCCTGGTCTACAGTAGAGTATTATATAGGGAATAGGGCCCTGGTCTACAGTAGAGTATTATATAGGGAATAGGGCCCTGGTCTAAAGTAGAGTATTATATAGGGAATATGGCCCTGGCCTAAAGTAGAGGATTATAAAGGGAATAGGGCCCTGGTCTACAGTAGAGTATTATATAGGGAATAGGGCCCTGGTCTAAAGTAGAGTATTATAAAGGGGAATAGGGCCCTGTTCTACAGTAGAGTATTATATAGGGAATAGGGCCCAGGTCTAAAGTAGAGTATTATATATGGAATAGGGCCCTGGTCTAAAGTAGAGGATTATAAAGGGAATAGAGCTCTGGTCTAAAGTAGAGTATTATATAGGGAATAGGGCCCTGTTCTACAGTAGAGTATTATATAGGGAATAGGGCCCTGGTCTAAAGTAGAGTATTATATAGGGAATATGGCCCTGGTCTAAAGTAGAGGATTATAAAGGGAATAGGGCCCTGGTCTACAGTAGAGTATTATATAGGGAATAGGGCCCTGGTCTAAAGTAGAGTATTATATAGGGAATAGGGCCCTGGTCTAATGTAGAGTATTATATAGGGAATAGGGCCCTGGTCTAAAGTAGAGGATTATAAAGGGAATACGGCCCTGGTCTACAGTAGAGTATTATATAGGGAATAGGGCCCTGGTCTAAAGTAGAGTATTATATAGGGAATATGGCCCTGGTCTAAAGTAGAGGATTATAAAGGGAATAGGGCCCTGGTCTACAGTAGAGTATAACATAGGGAATATGGCCCTGGTCTAGAGTAGAGTATTATATCGGGAATAGGGCTCTGGTCTAAAGTAGAGTATTATATAGGGAATAGGGCCCTGGTTTACAGTAGAGTATTATATAGGGAATATGGCCCTGGTCTAAAGTAGAGTATTATATAGGGAATATGGCCCTGGTCTACAGTAGAGGATTATATAGGGAATAGGGCCCTGGTCTAAAGTAGAGTATTATATAGGGAATAGGGCCCTGTTCTACAGTAGAGTATTATATAGGGAATAGGGCCCTGGTCTAAAGTAGAGTATTATATAGGGAATAGGGCCCTGGTCTACAGTAGAGTATTATATAGGGAATTGGGCCCTGGTCTAAAGTAGAGTATTATATAGGGAATAGGGCCCTGGTCTAAAGTAGAGTATTATATAGGGAATGGGGCCCTGGTCTAAAGTAGAGGATTATATAGGGAATAGGGCCCTGGTCTACAGTAGAGTATAACATAGGGAATATGGCCCTGGTCTAGAGTAGAGTATTATATCGGGAATAGGGCCCTGGTCTAAATTAGAGGATTATATAGGGAATATGGCCCTGGTCTAAAGTAGAGTATTATATAGGGAATAGGGCCCTGGTTTACAGTAGAGTATTATATAGGGAATATAGCCCTGGTCTAAAGTAGAGTATTATATAGGGAATATGGCCCTGGTCTACAGTAGAGGATTATATAGGGAATAGGGCCCTGGCCTAAAGTAGAGTATTATATAGGGAATAGGGCCCTGTTCTACAGTAGAGTATTATATAGGGAATAGGGCCCTGGTCTAAAGTAGAGTATTATATAGGGAATAGGGCCCTGGTCTACAGTAGAGTATTATATAGGGAATTGGGCCCTGGTCTAAAGTAGAGTATTATATAGGGAATAGGGCCCTGGTCTAAAGTAGAGTATTATATAGGGAATGGGGCCCTGGTCTAAAGTAGAGGATTATATAGGGAATAGGGCCCTGGTCTAAAGTTGAGTATTATATAGGGAATAGGGCCCTGGTCTAAAGTAGAGTATTATATAGGGAATATGGCCCTGGTCTAAAGTAGAGGATTATATCGGGAATATGGCTCTGGTCTAAAGTAGAGGATTATATAGGGAATAGGGCTCTGGTCTAAAGTAGAGTATTATATAAGGAATTGGGCCCTGGTCTAAAGTAGAGTATTGTATAGGGAATAGGGCCCTGGTCTATATTAGAGGATTATATAGGGAATATGGCTCTGGTCTAAAGTAGAGTATTATATAAGAAATTGGACCCTGGTCTACAGTAGAGTATTATATAGGGAATAGGGCTCTGGTCTAAAGTAGAGTATTATATAAGAAATTGGACCCTGGTCTAAAGTAGAGGATTATATAGGGAATAGGGCTCTGGTCTAAAGTAGAGTATTATATAAGGAATTGGGCCCTGGTCTAAAGTAGAGTATTATATAAGGAATTGGGCCCTGGTCTAAAGTAGAGTATTGTATAGGGAATAGGGCCCTGGTCTAAAGTAGATTATTATATAGGGAATAGGGCCCTGGTCTAAAGTAGAGGATTATATAGGGAATAGGGCCCTGGTCTACAGTAGAGTATTATATAGGGAATAGGGCTCTGGTCTAAAGTAGAGTATTATATAGGGAATAGGGCCCTGGTGTACAGTAGAGTATAACATAGGGAATATGGCCCTGGTCTAAAGTAGATTATTATATAGGGAATAGGGCCCTGGTCTAAAGTAGAGGATTATATAGGGAATAGGGCCCTGGTCTACAGTAGAGTATTATATAGGGAATAGGGCTCTGGTCTAAAGTAGAGTATTATATAGGGAATAGGGCCCTGGTGTACAGTAGAGTATAACATAGGGAATATGGCCCTGGTCTAAAGTAGAGTATTATATAGGGAATATGGCCCTGGTCTACAGTAGAGTATTATATAGGGAATAGGGCCCTGGTCTAAAGTAGAGTATTATAAAGGGGAATAGGGCCCTGTTCTACAGTAGAGTATTATATAGGGAATAGGGCCCAGGTCTAAAGTAGAGTATTATATATGGAATAGGGCCCTGGTCTAAAGTAGAGGATTATAAAGGGAATAGAGCTCTGGTCTAAAGTAGAGTATTATATAGGGAATAGGGCCCTGTTCTACAGTAGAGTATTATATAGGGAATAGGGCCCTGGTCTAAAGTAGAGTATTATATAGGGAATATGGCCCTGGTCTAAAGTAGAGGATTATAAAGGGAATAGGGCCCTGGTCTACAGTAGAGTATTATATAGGGAATAGGGCCCTGGTCTAAAGTAGAGTATTATATAGGGAATATGGCCCTGGTCTAAAGTAGAGTATTATATAGGGAATAGGGCCCTGGTCTAAAGTAGAGTATTATATAGGGAATAGGGCCCTGGTCTAAAGTAGAGGATTATAAAGGGAATACGGCCCTGGTCTAAAGTAGAGTATTATATAGGGAATAGGGCCCTGGTCTAAAGTAGAGTATTATATAGGGAATATGGCCCTGGTCTAAAGTAGAGGATTATAAAGGGAATAGGGCCCTGGTCTACAGTAGAGTATAACATAGGGAATATGGCCCTGGTCTAGAGTAGAGTATTATATCGGGAATAGGGCTCTGGTCTAAATTAGAGGATTATATAGGGAATATGGCCCTGGTCTAAAGTAGAGTATTATATAGGGAATAGGGCCCTGGTTTACAGTAGAGTATTATATAGGGAATATAGCCCTGGTCTAAAGTAGAGTATTATATAGGGAATATGGCCCTGGTCTACAGTAGAGGATTATATAGGGAATAGGGCCCTGGCCTAAAGTAGAGTATTATATAGGGAATAGGGCCCTGTTCTACAGTAGAGTATTATATAGGGAATAGGGCCCTGGTCTACAGTAGAGTATAATATAGGGAATAGGGCCCTGGTCTACAGTAGAGTATTATATAGGGAATTGGGCCCTGGTCTAAAGTAGAGTATTATATAGGGAATAGGGCCCTGGTCTAAAGTAGAGTATTATATAGGGAATGGGGCCCTGGTCTAAAGTAGAGGATTATATAGGGAATAGGGCCCTGGTCTAAAGTAGAGTATTATATAGGGAATGGGGCCCTGGTCTAAAGTAGAGGATTATATAGGGAATAGGGCCCTGGTCTAAAGTTGAGTATTATATAGGGAATAAGGCCCTGGTCTAAAGTAGAGTATTATATAGGGAATAGGGCCCTGGTCTATATTAGAGGATTATATAGGGAATATGGCTCTGGTCTAAAGTAGAGTATTATATAGGGAATATGGCCCTGGTCTACAGTAGAGTATTATATAGGGAATAGGGCTCTGGTCTAAAGTAGAGTATTATATAGGGAATTTGGCCCTGGTCTAAAGTAGAGGTTTATATAGGGAATAGGGCTCTGGTCTAAAGTAGAGTATTATATAGGGAATTGGGCCCTGGTCTAAAGTAGAGTATTATATAAGGAATTGGGCCCTGGTCTAAAGTAGAGTATTGTATAGGGAATAGGGCCCTGGTCTAAAGTAGATTATTATATAGGGAATGGGGCCCTGGTCTAAACTAGAGGATTATATAGGGAATAGGGCCCTGGTCTACAGTAGAGTATTATATAGGGAATAGGGCCCTGGTCTAAAGTAGAGTATTATATAGGGAATAGGGCCCTGGTGTACAGTAGAGTATAACATAGGGAATATGGCCCTGGTCTAAAGTAGAGTATTATATAGGAAATAGGGCCCTGGTCTAAATTAGAGGATTATATAGGGAATATGGCCCTGGTCTAAAGTAGAGTATTATATAGGGAATATGGCCCTGGTCTACAGTAGAGTATTATATAGGGAATAGGGCCCTGGTCTACAGTAGAGTGTAAATAGGGAATAGTGCCCTGGTCTACAGTAGAGTATTATATAGGGAATTGGGCCCTGGTCTAAAGTAGAGTATTATATAGGGAATAGGGCCCTGGTCTAAAGTAGAGTATTATATAGGGAATGGGGCCCTGGTCTAAAGTAGAGGCTTATATAGGGAATAGGGCCCTGGTCTAAAGTTGAGTATTATATAGGGAATAGGTCCCTGGTCTAAAGTAGAGTATTATATAAGGAATTGGGCCCTGGTCTAAAGTAGAGGATTATATAGGGAATAGGGCTCTGGTCTAAAGTAGAGTATTATATAATGAATTGGGCCCTGGTCTAAAGTAGAGTATTGTATAGGGAATAGGGCCCTGGTCTAAAGTAGATTATTATATAGGGAATGGGGCCCTGGTCTAAAGTAGAGTATTATATAGGGAATAGGGCCCTGGTCTAAAGTAGAGTATTATATAGGGAATGGGGCCCTGGTCTAAAGTAGAGGCTTATATAGGGAATAGGGCCCTGGTCTAAAGTTGAGTATTATATAGGGAATAGGTCCCTGGTCTAAAGTAGAGTATTATATAAGGAATTGGGCCCTGGTCTAAAGTAGAGGATTATATAGGGAATAGGGCTCTGGTCTAAAGTAGAGTATTATATAGGGAATATGGCCCTGGTCTACAGTAGAGTGTAATATAGGGAATAGTGCCCTGGTCTACAGTAGAGTATTATATAGGGAATTGGGCCCTGGTCTAAAGTAGAGTATTATATAGGGAATAGGGCCCTGGTCTAAAGTAGAGTATTATATAGGGAATGGGGCCCTGGTCTAAAGTAGAGGATTATATAGGGAGAGGGCCCTGGTCTAAAGTTGAGTATTATATAGGGAATAGGTCCCTGGTCTAAAGTAGAGTATTGTATAAGGAATTGGGCCCTGGTCTAAAGTAGAGGATTATCTAGGGAATAGGGCTCTGGTCTAAAGTAGAGTATTATATAAGGAATTGGGCCCTGGTCTAAAGTAGAGTATTGTATAGGGAATAGGGCCCTGGTCTAAAGTAGAGTATTGTATAGGGAATAGGGCCCTGGTCTAAAGTAGAGTATTATATAGGGGATAGGGCCCTGGTCTAAATTAGAGGATTATATAGGGGATAGGGCCCTGGTCTAAATTAGAGTATTATATAGGGAATAGGGCCCTGGTGTACAGTAGAGTATTATATAGGGAATAGGGCCCTGGTCTAAATTAGAGGATTATATAGGGAATATGGCCCTGGTCTAAAGTAGAGTATTATATAGGGAATATGGCCCTGGTCTACAGTATAGTATTATATAGGGAATAGGGCTCTGGTCTAAAGTAGAGTATTATATAGGGAATAGGGCCCTGGTCTACAGTAGAGTATTATATAGGGAATAGGGCCCTGGTCTAAAGTAGAGGATTATATAGGGAATAGGGCCCTGGTCTAAAGTAGAGTATTATATAGGGAATAGGTCCCTGGTCTAAAGTAGAGTATTGTATAAGGAATTGGGCCCTGGTCTAAAGTAGAGGATTATCTAGGGAATAGGGCTCTGGTCTAAAGTAGAGTATTATATAAGGAATTGGGCCCTGGTCTAAAGTAGAGTATTGTATAGGGAATAGGGCCCTGGTCTAAAGTAGAGTATTGTATAGGGAATAGGGCCCTGGTCTAAAGTAGAGTATTGTATAGGGAATAGGGCCCTGGTCTAAAGTAGAGTATTATATAGGGGATAGGGCCCTGGTCTAAATTAGAGGATTATATAGGGGATAGGGCCCTGGTCTAAATTAGAGTATTATATAGGGAATAGGGCCCTGGTGTACAGTAGAGTATTATATAGGGAATAGGGCCCTGGTCTAAATTAGAGGATTATATAGGGAATATGGCCCTGGTCTAAAGTAGAGTATTATATAGGGAATATGGCCCTGGTCTACAGTAGAGTATTATATAGGGAATAGGGCTCTGGTCTAAAGTAGAGTATTATATAGGGAATAGGGCCCTGGTCTACAGTAGAGTATTATATAGGGAATAGGGCTCTGGTCTAAAGTAGAGTATTATATAAGAAATTGGACCCTGGTCTAAAGTAGAGGATTATATAGGGAATAGGGCTCTGGTCTAAAGTAGAGTATTATATAAGGAATTGGGCCCTGGTCTAAAGTAGAGTATTATATAGGGAATAGGGCCCTGGTCTAAAGTAGAGGATTATATAGGGAATAGGGCCCTGGTCTACAGTAGAGTATTATATAGGGAATAGGGCTCTGGTCTAAAGTAGAGTATTATATAGGGAATAGGGCCCTGGTGTACAGTAGAGTATAACATAGGGAATATGGCCCTGGTCTAAAGTAGAGTATTATATAGGGAATATGGCCCTGGTCTACAGTAGAGTATTATATAGGGAATAGGGCCCTGGTCTAAAGTAGAGTATTATAAAGGGGAATAGGGCCCTGTTCTACAGTAGAGTATTATATAGGGAATAGGGCCCAGGTCTAAAGTAGAGTATTATATATGGAATAGGGCCCTGGTCTAAAGTAGAGGATTATAAAGGGAATAGAGCTCTGGTCTAAAGTAGAGTATTATATAGGGAATAGGGCCCTGGTCTACAGTAGAGTATTATATAGGGAATAGGGCCCTGGTCTAAAGTAGAGTATTATATAGGGAATATGGCCCTGGTCTAAAGTAGAGGATTATAAAGGGAATAGGGCCCTGGTCTACAGTAGAGTATTATATAGGGAATAGGGCCCTGGTCTAAAGTAGAGTATTATATAGGGAATATGGCCCTGGTCTAAAGTAGAGTATTATATAGGGAATAGGGCCCTGGTCTAATGTAGAGTATTATATAGGGAATAGGGCCCTGGTCTAAAGTAGAGGATTATATAGGGAATACGGCCCTGGTCTACAGTAGAGTATTATATAGGGAATAGGGCCCTGGTCTAAAGTAGAGTATTATATAGGGAATACGGCCCTGGTCTAAAGTAGAGGATTATAAAGGGAATAGGGCCCTGGTCTACAGTAGAGTATAACATAGGGAATATGGCCCTGGTCTAGAGTAGAGTATTATATCGGGAATAGGGCTCTGGTCTAAATTAGAGGATTATATAGGGAATATGGCCCTGGTCTAAAGTAGAGTATTATATAGGGAATAGGGCCCTGGTTTACAGTAGAGTATTATATAGGGAATATAGCCCTGGTCTAAAGTAGAGTATTATATAGGGAATATGGCCCTGGTCTACAGTAGAGGATTATATAGGGAATAGGGCCCTGGCCTAAAGTAGAGTATTATATAGGGAATAGGGCCCTGTTCTACAGTAGAGTATTATATAGGGAATAGGGCCCTGGTCTACAGTAGAGTATCATATAGGGAATTGGGCCCTGGTCTACAGTAGAGTATAATATAGGGAATAGGGCCCTGGTCTACAGTAGAGTATTATATAGGGAATTGGGCCCTGGTCTAAAGTAGAGTATTATATAGGGAATAGGGCCCTGGTCTAAAGTAGAGTATTATATAGGGAATGCGGCCCTGGTCTAAAGTAGAGGATTATATAGGGAATGGGGCCCTGGTCTAAAGTTGAGTATTATATAGGGAATAGGGCCCTGGTCTAAAGTAGAGTATTATATAGGGAATATGGCCCTGGTCTAAAGTAGAGGATTATATCGGGAATATGGCTCTGGTCTAAAGTAGAGGATTATATAGGGAATAGGGCTCTGGTCTAAAGTAGAGTATTATATAAGGAATTGGGCCCTGGTCTAAAGTAGAGTATTGTATAGGGAATAGGGCCCTGGTCTATATTAGAGGATTATATAGGGAATATGGCTCTGGTCTGAAGTAGATTATTATATAGGGAATGGGGCCCTGGTCTAAACTAGAGGATTATATAGGGAATAGGGCCCTGGTCTACAGTAGAGTATTATATAGGGAATAGGGCTCTGGTCTAAAGTAGAGTATTATATAGGGAATAGGGCCCTGGTGTACAGTAGAGTATAACATAGGGAATATGGCCCTGGTCTAAAGTAGAGTATTATATAGGGAATAGGGCCCTGGTCTAAATTAGAGGATTATATAGGGAATATGGCCCTGGTCTAAAGTAGAGGATTATATAGGGAATAGGGCTCTGGTCTAAAGTAGAGTATTATATAATGAATTGGGCCCTGGTCTAAAGTAGAGTATTGTATAGGGAATAGGGCCCTGGTCTAAAGTAGATTATTATATAGGGAATGGGGCCCTGGTCTAAAGTAGAGTATTATATAGGGAATAGGGCCCTGGTCTAAAGTAGAGTATTATATAGGGAATGGGGCCCTGGTCTAAAGTAGAGGCTTATATAGGGAATAGGGCCCTGGTCTAAAGTTGAGTATTATATAGGGAATAGGTCCCTGGTCTAAAGTAGAGTATTATATAAGGAATTGGGCCCTGGTCTAAAGTAGAGGATTATATAGGGAATAGGGCTCTGGTCTAAAGTAGAGTATTATATAATGAATTGGGCCCTGGTCTAAAGTAGAGTATTGTATAGGGAATAGGGCCCTGGTCTAAAGTAGATTATTATATAGGGAATGGGGCCCTGGTCTAAAGTAGAGTATTATATAGGGAATAGGGCCCTGGTCTACAGTAGAGTGTAATATAGGGAATAGTGCCCTGGTCTACAGTAGAGTATTATATAGGGAATTGGGCCCTGGTCTAAAGTAGAGTATTATATAGGGAATGGGGCCCTGGTCTAAAGTAGAGGCTTATATAGGGAATAGGGCCCTGGTCTAAAGTAGAGGCTTATATAGGGAATAGGGCCCTGGTCTAAAGTTGAGTATTATATAGGGAATAGGTCCCTGGTCTAAAGTAGAGTATTATATAAGGAATTGGGCCCTGGTCTAAAGTAGAGGATTATATAGGGAATAGGGCTCTGGTCTAAAGTAGAGTATTATATAATGATTTGGGCCCTGGTCTAAAGTAGAGTATTGTATAGGGAATAGGGCCCTGGTCTAAAGTAGATTATTATATAGGGAATGGGGCCCTGGTCTAAAGTAGAGGATTATATAGGGAATAGGGCCCTGGTCTACAGTAGAGTATTATATAGGGAATAGGGCTCTGGTCTAAAGTAGAGTATTATATAGGGAATAGGGCCCTGGTCTAAAGTAGAGGATTATATAGGGAATAGGGCTCTGGTCTAAAGTAGAGGATTATATAGGGAATATGGCCCTGGTCTAAAGAAGAGGATTATATAGGGAATATGGCCCTGGTCACATACACATGGTTAGCAGATGTTAATGGTCACATACACATGGTTAGCGGATGTTATTGGTCACATACACATGGTTAGCAGATGTTATTGGTCACATACACATGGTTAGCAGATGTTAATGGTCACATACACATGGTTAGCAGATGTTAATGGTCACATACACATGGTTAGCAGATGTTAATGGTCACATACACATGGTTAGCGGATGTTAATGGTCACATACACATGGTTAGCGGATGTTAATGGTCACATACACATGGTTAGCGGATGTTATTGGTCACATACACATGGTCAGCGGATGTTAATGGTCACATACACATGGTTAGCGGATGTTAATGGTCACATACACATGGTTAGCGAATGTTAATGGTCACATACACATGGTTAGCGGATGTTAATGGTCACATACACATGGTCAGCGGATGTTAATGGTCACATACACATGGTTAGTGGATGTTAATGGTCACATACACATGGTTAGCAGATGTTACTGGTCACATACACATGGTTAGCGGATGTTAATGGTCACATACACATGGTTAGTGGATGTTAATGGTCACATACACATGGTTAGCAGATGTTACTGGTCACATACACATGGTTAGCGGATGTTAATGGTCACATACACATGGTTAGTGGATGTTAATGGTCACATACACATGGTTAGCGGATGTTAATGGTCACATACACATGGTTAGTGGATGTTAATGGTCACATACACATGGTTAGCAGATGTTAATGGTCACATACACATGGTTAGCAGATGTTAATGGTCACATACACATGGTTAGCAGATGTTAATGGTCACATACACATGGTTAGCGGATGTTAATGGTCACATACACATGGTTAGCGGATGTTAATGGTCACATACACATGGTTATCAGATGTTAATGGTCACATACACATGGTTAGCAGATGTTAATGGTCTCTTAAACAGTGTTAGCAGATGTTCGTGGTCACATACACATGGTTAGCAGATGTTAATGGTCTCTTAAACAGTGTTAGCAGATGTTCGTGGTCACATACACATGGTTAGCAGATGATAATGGTCACATACACATGGTTAGCAGATGTTAATGGTCACATACACATGGTTAGCAGATGTTAATGGTCACATACACATGGTTAGCAGATGTTATTGGTCACATACACATGGTTAGCAGATGTTATTGGTCACATGTACATGTTAGCAGATGTTAATGGTCACATGCAGATGTTAATGGTCACATACACATGGTTAGCAGATGTTAATGGTCTCTTAAACAGTGTTAGCAGATGTTCGTGGTCACATACACATGGTTAGCAGATGTTAATGGTCACATACACATGGTTAGCAGATGTTATTGGTCACATACACATGGTTAGCAGATGTTAATGGTCACATACACATGGTTAGCAGATGTTATTGGTCACATACACATGGTTAGCAGATGTTATTGGTCACATGTACATGTTAGCAGATGTTAATGGTCACATGCGGATGTTAATTGTCACATACACACGGTTAGCAGATGTTAATGGTCACATACACATGGTTAGCAGATGTTATTGGTCACATGTACATGTTAGCAGATGTTAATGGTCACATACACATGGTTAGCGGATGTTACTGGTCACATACACATGGTTATCGGATGTTAATGGTCACATACACATGGTTAGCGGTTGTTATTGGTCACATACACATGGTTAGCAGATGTTAATGGTCACATACACATGGTTAACGGATGTTAATGTTTACATACACATGGTTAGCGGATGTTAATGGTCACATACACATGGTTAGCGGATGTTAATGGTCACATACACATGGTTAGCGGATGTTAATGGTCACATACACATGGTTAGCGGATGTTAATGGTCACATACACATGGTTAGCAGATGTTAATGGTCACATACACATGGTTAGCGGGTGTTAATGGTCACATACACATGGTTAGCAGATGTTAACGGTCACATACACATGGTTAGCGGATGTTAATGGTCACATACACATGGTTAGCGGATGTTAACGGTCACATACACATGGTTAGCGGATGTTAATGGTCACATACACATGGTTAGCGGATGTTAATGGTCACATACACATGGTTAGCGGATGTTAATGGTCACATACACATGGTTAGCGGATGTTAATGGTCACATACACATGGTTAGTGGATGTTAATGGTCACATACACATGGTTAGCGGATGTTAATGGTCACATACACATGGTTAGCGGATGTTATTGGTCACATACACAGTGTTAGCGGATGTTATTGGTCACATGGTTAGCAGATGATAATGGTCACATACACATGGTTAGCAGATGTTAATGGTCACATACACATGGTTAGCAGATGTTAATGGTCACATACACATGGTTAGCAGATGTTAATGGTCTCTTAAACAGTGTTAGCAGATGTTCGTGGTCACATACACATGGTTAGCAGATGTTAATGGTCACATACACATGGTTAGCAGATGTTATTGGTCACATACACATGGTTAGCAGATGTTAATGGTCACATACACAAGGTTAGCAGATGTTAATGGTCACATGCGGATGTTAATGGTCACATACACACGGTTAGCAGATGTTAATGGTCACATACACATGGTTAGCAGATGTTATTGGTCACATGTACATGTTAGCAGATGTTAATGGTCACATACACATGGTTAGCGGATGTTAATGGTCACATACACATGGTTAGCAGATGTTAATGGTCACATACACATGGTTAGCGGATGTTAATGGTCACATACACATGGTTAGCAGATGTTAATGGTCACATACACATGGTTAGCGGGTGTTAATGGTCACATACACATGGTTAGCGGATGTTAATGGTCTCATACACATGGTTAGCAGATGTTATTGGTCACATACACATGGTTAGCAGATGTTATTGCGACTGTAGCGAAATGCTTGTGCTTCTAGTTCCGACAATGCAGTAATATCTAACAAGTAATCTAACAAATTCACAACAACTACCTTATACACACAAATGTAAGGGATGAATAAGAATATGTACATATAAATACATGGATGAGCGATGGCCGTGCGTCATAAGCAGATGCAGTAGATGGTATAGAATACTGTATATACATATGAGTATATACATATACTGTATATACATATGAGGGTAATGTAGGATATGTGAACATTATTAAAGTTGCGTTATTTAAAGTGACTAGTGATACCTTTTATTAAGTCCATTTATTAAAGTGGCCAGAGATTGAGTCTGTATGTTGGCAGCAGCCTCTCTATGTTAGTGATGGCTATTTAACAGTCTGATGGCCTTGAGATAGAAGCTGTTTTTCAGTCTCTCGGTCCCAGCTTTGATGCAACTGTACTGACCTCGCCTTCTGGATGATAGCGGTGTGAACAGGCAGTGGCTCGGGTGGTTGTTGTCCTTGATGATCTTTTTTGGCCTTCCTGTGACATCGAGTGGTGTAGGTGTCCCGGAGGGCAGGTAGTTTGCCCCGGTGATGCCTTGTGCAGACCGGACCGCCCTCTGGAGGGTCTTGCGATTGAGGGCGGTGCAGTTGCCATACCAGGCGGTGATACAGCCCGACAGGATGCTCTCGATTGTGCGTCTGTAAAAGTTTGTGAGTGTGTTCGGTGACAAGACAAATTTCTTCAGCCTCCTGAGGTTGAAGAGTCGCTGTTGCGCCTTCTTCACCACACTGTCTGTGTGGGTGGACCATTTCAGTTTGTCTGTGATGTGTACGCCGAGGAACTAAAAACGTTCCACCTTCTCCACTACTGTCCCGTCGATGTGGATAGGGGGGTGCTCCCTCTGCAGTTTCCTGAAGTCCACGATCATCTCCTTTGTTTTGTTGATGTTGAGTGAGAGGTTATTTTCCTGACACCACACTCCGAGTGCCCTCACCTCTTCCCTGTAGGTCGTCTCGTCATTGTTGGTAATCAAGCCTACCACTGTAGCGTTGTCTGCCAACTTGATGATTGAGTTGGAGGCGTGCATGGCCACACAGTCATGGGTGAACAGGGAGTACAGGAGAGGGCTCAGAACGCACCCTTGTGGGGCCCCAGTGTTGAGGATCAACGGGGTGACGATATTGTTTCCTACCTTCGCCACCTGGGGGCAGCCAGTCAGAAAGTCC